>NC_056625.2:324376498-324643998 GCF_002870075.4 Lactuca sativa | reverse complement strand
TGTTTCGACGTTATCATCGGTATGGATTGGTTGAGTCTTCTTCGCGCCGACATTATGTGCTTCGAAAAAGTAGTTCGTCTTAACCTTCCTAACAACGAAACCTTAGTTATTTACGGCGACAAACCTAGTACGATCCTTCGCATCATTTCGTGCATTCAAGCCCAGAAGTGCTTGCGAAAGGAGTACCATGCATTCCTCGCACACGTCGTCGATACCAGTCAAGAACTGAAAGACATCCAGAAAATCCCAGAAGTGTGCGACTTTCCCGACATATTCCCAGAAGAACTTCCTGGTTTACGACCACAACGCCAAGTCGAGTTCAGAATCGACTTAGTGCCAGGGGCTACCCCCGTAGCCAAATCTCCTTATCGTCTGGCACCGGCTGAAATGTAGGAACTTTCCAGTCAACTTAACGAACTTCTCAAGAAGGGATTCATTCGACCGAGCTTCTCACCATGGGGAGCACCGGTCTTGTTCGTCAAGAAGAAAGATGGATTGTTTCGCATGTGCATCGACTATAGAGAACTCAACAAACTTACCGTTAAAAATCGTTATCCCTTGCTCCGCATTGACGATTTATTTGATCAACTTCAAGGAGCCAACTACTTCTCGAAGATAGATCAGCGATCCGGATATCACCAACTACGAGTGTTAGAGGAGGATGTTCCCAAGACAGCCTTCCGAACTCGTTATGGGCACTACGAGTTTGTAGTGATGCCGTTCGGATTAACTAACGCACCCGCAGTATTCATGGATCTGATGAATAGGGTGTGTCGTCCTTACTTGGATCAGTTCGTCATCGTCTTCATTGATGACATACTCATCTACTCTCGAAGTAAGGAGGAACATAGTCAACGTCTCCGTAAAATCTTAGAAACGTTGCGATCGGAGAAGCTCTACGCGAAGTTCTCAAAGTGCGAATTTTGGATTCGGCGAGACGAATTCTTGGGCCATGTTGTTAGCGAAGAGGGAATACACGTGGACCCTTCCAAAATTAAGGCCATCGAGAACTGGTCAGCACCAAAGACACCTACTGAAATTCGTCAATTTCTAGGTCTAGCTGGCTACTATCGCAGGTTCATTCAGAACTTCTCCAGCATAGCGAAACCTCTTACAACCCTACTATCGCAGGGTTTAGGGTTTAGGGTTTAGGGTTTAGGGTTCAGGGTTCAGGGTTCAGGGTTCAGGGTTCAGGGTTCAGGGTTTAGGGTTTTTTTTTTTTTTTGGGAAAGAGGCCGAAGCCTCGGCAAAGATTTTATAAATTCAAAAAAAGGAGAACCAAGAGTTATGTCATTTTTGGACAATCCCCAAAAATGACCAAAATCCAAATGTCAAGTAAATACCAAAACCAAAGGCTAACCCTAGCAACAAAGTCACCAAAGAAATTGCATTTTGATCTATCCCAACTCCACAACCCGGAGTGGTCTTCAAAATTTCTTTCCCTCTTGAAATGAACTCGCCTTTTTTCCTTTCAAACTTCAAAATTGCAATCTCTATATATACTCCACATCCATGAGTGTAAAATAACACAAAGCCTATGAACAAAAATATCCCATGTGTCCCACAAGAAAATGCAAATCATGTCAATTTTCCAATTCCCAATAATAGCCACCATAACCATCTTCTTTCTTCTCACAATTCTTTTGTCTTTATTATCTTTTATGCATCTCAAAAGTATATTGCTATAAAAGGCCAAACTATCATCCTCTCTTTTATTTCTATTCACAATCTTCCACTTTTTGCAATCTTCATCCAAACATCTTTGTTCACTTTGATTCTTCCTCTTTCCATTCCATTTGCCATCTTCAATATTCAACATCCTCAACTCTTTGATGCTTTTTCCATCTTTAGATTTTTTATGGATAAAATCATAAAACCCACCAACTAAATTACTTGGATTTGAACCAAGATTTTTGAACTTTTTACGGAAAAAGTTGAAAAACCAAACTATAATTCCCGGATTTGAACCGGATAAATTCATCCTTTTTTGGAAAAAAGGGGCCAACCACATGACTAGACTACTTGGAATTGAACCAAGATTTAAATTCTTTTTATGGAAAAAGAAAGAAAACCACCCGACTAAAAGCTCCGGATTTGAACCGGAAAAAATCATCCTTTTTTGGAAAAAAGGGGCAAACCACTTGACTATATCACTTGGAATTGAACCAAGATTTGACCCTAAATGAATAGGATTAAACCAATTATTTTCGGGAATTGAACCCTCTAGCAATAAATTGCCGAAAAAATTAAGGATATAATTAAATATCCTTCCGTCAATTCCTTTATTTTCCAATCCTCGTTTCCAAGGATAGAACTCACAACTTATGGGGATATAACCCATATGCACATTCATAAAACCCACTTCATAAGAAAATTTTCTTATGAAACTCGGGATCAAACCGAGATGCTCTTTACTTTTAAGGGAAAAAGTAATAAAAGTCTCATTTCCGTCAATTCCTTGAAAATACTCACCTTGTTTCCAAGGCGGACATTTACAACGTATGAGCACAAAACCCATGCATTGATAAAATTGATCCACATCATAAGGCATAAACCAAATGATACTCGGGATTAAACCAAGTTGCAATCCATTTTTAAGGGAAAAAATGGTAAAAGTCCCATATCCGTCAATTCTTTTGTAATAATATTGGATATGAACTCCTTCAAAAACAAAAGAATTCATCCATATCCAATAGTTCCATCTTTGTCTCTTAATAGCCAAACTCCAAAGAATCATCATAAATTGATTAAAATTGGCACTCATCTCATAAAATTGACCAAAATGCCCCTGTCTCCTCAATCGAACATGAAAAGAAATTTGACTCCCAGTAATTTTATTCCAGACACTTTGCATACCCAACCAATCTCCACTTTGATCATTCCAGCACCCAAAATCATCGAGACTAGGAAAATGCCCAAATTGCCCTTGCTTGTTATTCATCTCAGTTGAAACTAAAACCCGCTTAACACCACACCGCCCACTTCCCTCAATAATTTCCATTTGCTTTTCAAAAACCCAACTCATCAATTCCCCAATCGCAATGTCATTCTTCCAATCCTGTCCATATCTATACAATCCAGGCTTCGCTGATCATCACTCCACCGTCTTCTGCCCTCCATCCAAATGAATTTACAATTACCGACCTTGCATAAAAGACACCTGATCACTAACCCATTCTCCCAATTCTCGTTCATCCCCAGTTCAAAAGAAAAATCCCAGCAACAAATAATCTTCCACGCTATTTTCTTCCAATCCTCCGGGTAATTCATAGCATTAATAAAACAAAATTGACCAAAATACCCCTTTCCTCTCTAATTCATAGCATTAATAAAACAAAATTGACCAAAATACCCCTTTCCTCTCATACTATTATGTAAAAAGCTTTTATTCCCCGTATCCTTATTCCAACCATATCGCAAAATCACCCAGCTCTCATTATGAACATCCCAGCGACAGTCTTCTTCAAAATTGATAAATTGCCCAAATTGCCCTCGCTTATTATCCATCACAATTGAAACAATGATTCGCTTATTATCATACCTTCCATTCCCATCTTCCATTTTCATTCGTTTTTTAAACTCCCAGCCCATTAAATCCGCAATACCTAAGATATTTTCCCAATTACCAATCAGCCTCTGTTCAAACCAAATTAACTGTGAATTTTATTCTTCCAATCTATCTCCTGCCGAACCTTCAAATAGGCCATAGAATCAGCCCCATAAACGACAAAGTAATTCACAGAATAATAATCCATTATATTTTCTCCCCAAAATTGACCAAAATACCCTTTGACCCAATTTCTTATTCTCTCGCTTTTATTAAAATTCTTCCTTTTTTCTTCCATATCAATACCACAATTACAATCCTTCCATCGCTTCCAACCCAGCCAATCAGCTAAAGACCCACACAATTCAATCCTCACATTACTTTCGATATTCATGAAAATAATCATTTTTATTGACAGGAACATTCCACTCTTTACAGATTCCTTCATTAAGCCCAAGATATCCCACATTAAGGCTAAAAATCTTAAGCCTAATATCATCAATAATGGCCTTAACAGTATTTTCCACAGAATTTCTCTGCTTTCCAAATAATCTTTTATTTCTTTCATTCCAAATATGATAAATGGAAGCTGCCAAAGCCACTTTTTTGATAAAATTCTCAATACTCTTCTTCTTTAAAGAACTTTGGATCTCTTTGATTATTTCAAACCAATCGCCTTGCTTTTTATCACCTTCCACACATCCATTGAGTAGCCGCATTCAAAAAAGAGATGAGAATGTGAATCCATTTGATTATTGCAGAAAACACAACATAAATCATTTGATTCTTTCCATTTCTTCATTCTATCTTGAGTTCTAAGTCTTCCACGAATGGCAAGCCAAAGAATGAAACTATGGTTTGGAATTCTGTTTTGAAACCACACCAAATCATACCAGTCCACCATTGGTTCATTGCAGTTAAGCAAAGAAGAAACTTGACTAGCAGCAAATGGAACAATCTTGCCTTTAGAATCTAACCAGTATACTTTATCTTTTTTCTCTCTGATAAGATTAATAACTGGAAATTCATTCAATTGAGGGATCATATCTAACCATTCAACAGGCCATCTCCAATCAGCATTAACAATGACTTCACTAACTTTGTCCTTAATATTATAACCAGCATTAGAAATTTCCCTATGCGAAAGGACATAACTCAAAGGCCCAAGTTGATGCCAATTGTCAAACCACATAAACGTATCTTCGCCATTACCAATCTGAGTAAAAAAATAGTTCCGCACATAAGGCCTTATCTTCAATAAATTCCTCCAGCTCCAGCTCATTTTGTCTTTTGATCCCACATCCCAAAAACTCCTACCCTCAAGATGATAAACTTTAACTCATTTCACCCACAGAGAATCATGATCACTGATAATCTTCCATATTCTGCTTGAAAGAAGAGCTATGTTCCAATTTCTAAGATTTTTCAATCCAAGTCCACCATATTTCCTTAGCTTGCATATATCCTTCCAAGAAACCTTAGCACATCCTTTACTATTTTGTCCACTCCTCCACAAAAAATCTCTCATTATTTTTTCTACTTCTTTAATTATACCTTTCGGTAATAACATCACAGAAGCCCAGTAGACAGGGAGAGAAGCAAGAACCGCACTGATCAATTGAAGCCTACCCGCATAAGAGAGAGACTTATTCTTCCAATCATTGACTCTATTCTTCACTTTATCTATAAGACCCTTGCAGTCTCTATTAAATAATTTAGTAGAAACTAAAGGAATCCCAAGATATTTCATGGGCAACTTCCCTTCAACAAAAGGAAGAATTCTCAAAATTTTCCTTTTAACCGTATCCTTAACATTCCCAAAAAAAATGTGGCTTTTAGTCAAATTGGGAACAAGACCTGCAATTTTAGCAAAATCATCCATAGCCTTCTTCACCACTTTTATCAAACCAGGATTTCCATGACAAAAGACCATCAGGTCATCGGCAAAACACAAGTGCGTGATTTCCTGCTCTTTGCATCTCCAATGAAATTTGAAATCATTGCTCTCCCTTATACCCTTTTTAAGAATCAGGTTAAACACTTCCATAACAAGGGTAAAAAGGTAAGGGGAGAGAGGACACCCCTGCCTAAGACCCCTTCTTCCTTGAAAAAACCCATGAAAGTTCTCATTTATATTGATCATAAACGAAGAAGTGGAAACACAGTTCATAATCCATTTTATCATAGTATCATGGAATCCAAACTCTTTCAAAATGCTAAGCAGAAAATTCCAGTTAACCGTATCATATGCTTTTTGAATGTCTACTTTCATAGCACAGCGAGCAAATCCTCTATCAATGTGGTAGCCCTTGACAAGTTCTTGAGAAAGGAGAATATTATCCAATATAGACCTCCCCGGGATGAAAGCCGATTGGTTGTCAGAAACCAAACACCCAAGATGCTCTCTGATACGATTAACTATAATTTTACTTATACATTTATAAATGACGTTGCAACAAGAAATCGGGCGGTAATCTGCAACCTTGCCAGGAGTCGGAATTTTTGGAACTAAAGCAATAACCGTGGCATTTAATTCCTTAAGAATCTTTTTAGACAGAAAAAATTCCTTAATAGCACAACAAAAATCATCCCCAACAATCCTCCAGGCCTTTTTAAAGAATTTGGAAGAATAGCCATCAGGTCCAGGCGCTTTGTCATCATCAATATCAAAAAGAGCAGCCTTGATTTCCTCATTCGTAACTTCTTTTACCATTTCAACAGCTTGTTGGTTATCAAGTTTCCTTGAAAACAGAATTTCCGGGTTGGCAATAGATTCCACAGCATGTTCAACTCCCAGAAATTTGCTGAAATATTCAACAATAACTTTAAAAGCCTCTTCTCCTTCCTTCCAATTTCCATTTCCATCAATGATAGTTTCTATTCTATTTCTATTAATTTTTCCTTTAACAACTTTATGAAAATAAGCTGTATTAGCATCTCCTTCCTTAAGCCATTGAATTTTTGCTCTTTGCTTTAAATAACACTCTTCTTCCCAGCTAGCTTTCAGAAAAGATTGAAGATAAATTCCCTCTTCAAATCTCAAATCTTCATTATGAGGATCAATATCAAGACTATTTTGGATCCTGCATAATTCCTCTCTGCACTTGAAAACTTTTTCTGCATAATTGCCATGGGTCTTTAACAAATTCCTTAGAGGCTTTTTTAGAATTTTCAACTTCTGACAAAACCTAAACATCCCATGCCCTTCTATTTCAGAATTCCAAAAATTTTCAACAATGGGAAGAAATTTATCAACCAACACAAGAGAATTAACAAACTTGAAAGGTCTTATCTTGAACTTCTTTTTAACTGGGAATTTTATAATCATAGGACTATGATCCGAATTCCTATAGGGCTGAAAATTAGCAAACACATTGGGAAATTCTTCAATAAGCTTCATATTCCCCAAGACGCGATCAAGTTTTTTCAAAGCTCCAGCAGCTCCTCTCGGCCTTTGATTCCATGTGTAATGTAACCCATTCCTATTAATATCTTGGACTTCAATACGATTAATACATTCGTTGAATTCCACCATACCCCTCGTTATTTTTGAACTACCAGCCATCGAGTCCACCAGCTCCCTAGTTACATTAAAATCTCCAGCAATCAACCACGATTGACCATCAACCAAATAAGAATGCTTTTCCATCGAATCCCAAAGCTTTCTTCTGTCTATATAATAATTGCAGCCATAGACAAAAGAACAAAACAATCTTTTATTATCTTTTATGAAAAGGACTTGACAATGCATCACTTGGCTATTAGCATCCAACGGCATAACAACAATTTCATCCGGATCCCATCCAATAATAATACGAGTGCCTTTAGGGCTCACATCTTGATTTGAAATCCACATCCAGTTCCCAAAAACATTATTACACATTGTTTGCAACTTATTAAATCTCAGCTGAGACTCAAGAATAGCAAACAAAGACAAATTATTGCTTCTGATCACATTCTTTATTTCCTCCTGTTTAGGTCTTAAATTCGAACCCCTCACATTCCAACACCCAATATTCATCATCATTGATCAACATTCTTTATTTCCTCCTGTTTGGGAAGTACGGATCGCCATGGTGAAATCCAGCCATTTTAATCCAGCCATTTTAATCGTCTATTTTAACTATTTCTTATGCCCCATGGCAATTATTTGGTTGATGGTTTGGGAAGTACGGATCGCCATGGTGAAATCCAGCCATTTTAATCGTCTATTTTAACTATTTCTTATGCCCCTTTTCTCGCGTAGATTAAAATGGCTGGATTTCACCATGGCGATCCGTACTTCCCAAACCAAGGCAATGCTGGTTGGCTAGAGGCAAAACCAGAAGATGATCACCCAATTCCTTTGGATGATCACCATGCTGAGGGTTTTTCTGATAGTTCTGACTCGGAGCCAGAAGTCAACAACCTACCCCCAAATGCTCAAAACCCAAACCTGAACCCCCGCCCTGTGTTTCAAGGACCCACACCTCTGTGGGCCACTAAATTGATTACATGGAGTCATAAACAGGGTCAGCCCATTCCCTACAATGGGGACTGAAGTTTCTACAACCTCACCAAAGGAGGTTCTGCTGATAGAGTCCTACCGATCATGGTGCGTAGGATTTCCCGGAACACGATAATGGCTCAGGCGACTATCAATCAAGTCTTGGAAGTTGACGCCAACTCAGGTGTTAACACCGTCCACATTCGCCAACTAGAGTCTGCTCATGAAAGGACTCTGGTCCGCAATGCAAATCTGCAGAGGGAACTTGCTGAAACCCGAGCTGAAGTTAGAGAACTTCGAGCTCAGCAAGCAAGGTCGGACAGGCGTATAAGGGACATTGAACATCTACTGTCGGGATCAAGGACTCATGCTAGCAGTTCTCGTCGCCGATAGAATATCGTCCACTCATATTTTGGATATAACCTAGTTTATGTAAAACTTTGGTCTAATTTCCTATCTGTATAAATTCTAGACCTGTTAGGTCTTGATCTAGTCCTAATTCTGTCAAAATTTTCCATCTTGGTTGATGTAAGGCCTACTTCTAGGCCATTTTCCCGAACTTGTTACATCTGTAATTCCAGTATTATTGAGGGATATCTAATCTTATGGAAATTATTATCCAAATTCTATCTTCTTCATTTAGTGATACTATTCTTTCTGTTGTTGGGCTATGGGGATTTAGTCCATGAGACACATTCATTAATCATTTATTCTTATCCATGTCGTCATCTTTTAAATGTACAGTTAAAGATGTCGCCACGCAGAAGTACAAGGCGAAACCCAAACAACGAAGCACCAATACCACCACCTCCACCACCACCAGTACCTCTTTAACCACCAAATCCTTTCGATGCCAATATATTCCAGGCAGCTTTCACAGCAGCAGTTGCAGCTGCTGTGTCAACAATCAACGCTCCTGCCCCTAGTGGATCAGGAACAGGTGCACCGCCCTCGAACCACGGCGAGAGCCATGGACACCCTCGGGAATGCACCTAAAAGGACTTCACAAACGCCAAACCCCGCAGCTTCAATGGTACTGGTGGGGTTATGGTGTTAAGACAGTGGATTGAGAAGATGGAATCTGTCTTCGAGATCTGCGGATGCCAAGAAGGTAACAAGGTCAAGTTCGCAGCTTGTACCTTCTCTGACAGAGCACTAACATGGTGGAACAACCATGTTAACTATCTGACTTTGGTGGTGGCGTATTCCATCAGCTGGGAAAAGTTAAAGGACATGCTGATGAAAGAGTACTGTCCTCGAGGTGAAATACAAAAACTCGAGCAAGAATTCTGGGGTCTACAAATGGTTGGATCCGACATCACTACCTACACAAATAGGTTTTGTGATTTGGAAAACTTATGCCCTGATATGGTTGCTCTCCAGAGCAAAAAGATCGAGAGATATATCTGGGGACTGTCGCCCCAGATCCAGTCAAGTGTGATCGCTTCCAAGCCTATTACCTTTGATAGCGCCAAGGAACTCGCACAATCCCTTATCAATCACCGGAAACCTCAGAACCCAACAATCCCTACACCCGTACCCCAAAAGTCCAACCCGGACAACAACAAGAAGGGGTGGAATAAGAGGAAAAGAGGGGCTTCGCAAGGATCCTCCAATAAACAACAACGTGTGGCGATCAATGCTTCCACAGTGACTCCTGTTGTTCCTGCGAACCCCTTACCAGCAAAAACTTATGCTGGAACTCTTCCGAAGTGCAACAAATGCAGCTTCCACCACCACGGAACTTGCAAGGAGATGTTCTGCTCTAACTGCAACAGGAAGGGGCACACCGCCCGTTTCTGCAAGGCTCCAACAGCTCAAGCCGCCCAGGCTCCTAACGCTGGTATGGGCCAAACTTGCTACGGTTGTGGCGAAGTGGGCCGCTACAAGAGGAACTGCCCTAAAGCAGTAATGGTTGGAGGGGTAGGAAGAGTTATGGCCCTAGGCCACGAGGAAGCAGTAGCTGATCCTACGATAGTTACTGGTACGTTCCTCCTCGATATCTCATATGCTTGCATACTTTTCGATAGTGGAGCCGAGAAAAGTTTTGTAAGTCACAAATTTGCACACCTGCTTAAACAAAAACCATCTGCATTAGATAGCCCATTCACGGTAGAAATGGATAACGGGAAAACAGAGAGTACAAACTGCATATACGTAGGTTGTACTTTGACTTTAGATGGCCATACTTTCAAGATAGATCTCATGCCAGTCCCAATTAAATGTTTCGACGTTATCATCGGTATGGATTGGTTGAGTCTTCTTCGCGCCGACATTATGTGCTTCGAAAAAGTAGTTCGTCTTAACCTTCCTAACAACGAAACCTTAGTTATTTACGGCGACAAACCTAGTACGATCCTTCGCATCATTTCGTGCATTCAAGCCCAGAAGTGCTTGCGAAAGGAGTACCATGCATTCCTCGCACACGTCGTCGATACCAGTCAAGAACTGAAAGACATCCAGAAAATCCCAGAAGTGTGCGACTTTCCCGACATATTCCCAGAAGAACTTCCTGGTTTACGACCACAACGCCAAGTCGAGTTCAGAATCGACTTAGTGCCAGGGGCTACCCCCGTAGCCAAATCTCCTTATCGTCTGGCACCGGCTGAAATGTAGGAACTTTCCAGTCAACTTAACGAACTTCTCAAGAAGGGATTCATTCGACCGAGCTTCTCACCATGGGGAGCACCGGTCTTGTTCGTCAAGAAGAAAGATGGATTGTTTCGCATGTGCATCGACTATAGAGAACTCAACAAACTTACCGTTAAAAATCGTTATCCCTTGCTCCGCATTGACGATTTATTTGATCAACTTCAAGGAGCCAACTACTTCTCGAAGATAGATCAGCGATCCGGATATCACCAACTACGAGTGTTAGAGGAGGATGTTCCCAAGACAGCCTTCCGAACTCGTTATGGGCACTACGAGTTTGTAGTGATGCCGTTCGGATTAACTAACGCACCCGCAGTATTCATGGATCTGATGAATAGGGTGTGTCGTCCTTACTTGGATCAGTTCGTCATCGTCTTCATTGATGACATACTCATCTACTCTCGAAGTAAGGAGGAACATAGTCAACGTCTCCGTAAAATCTTAGAAACGTTGCGATCGGAGAAGCTCTACGCGAAGTTCTCAAAGTGCGAATTTTGGATTCGGCGAGACGAATTCTTGGGCCATGTTGTTAGCGAAGAGGGAATACACGTGGACCCTTCCAAAATTAAGGCCATCGAGAACTGGTCAGCACCAAAGACACCTACTGAAATTCGTCAATTTCTAGGTCTAGCTGGCTACTATCGCAGGTTCATTCAGAACTTCTCCAGCATAGCGAAACCTCTTACAACCCTACTATCGCAGGGTTTAGGGTTTAGGGTTTAGGGTTTAGGGTTCAGGGTTCAGGGTTCAGGGTTCAGGGTTCAGTGTTCAGGGTTTAGGGTTTTTTTTTTTTTTTGGGAAAGAGGCCGAAGCCTCGGCAAAGATTTTATAAATTCAAAAAAAGGAGAACCAAGAGTTATGTCATTTTTGGACAATCCCCAAAAATGACCAAAATCCAAATGTCAAGTAAATACCAAAACCAAAGGCTAACCCTAGCAACAAAGTCACCAAAGAAATTGCATTTTGATCTATCCCAACTCCACAACCCGGAGTGGTCTTCAAAATTTCTTTCCCTCTTGAAATGAACTCGCCTTTTTTCCTTTCAAACTTCAAAATTGCAATCTCTATATATACTCCACATCCATGAGTGTAAAATAACACAAAGCCTATGAACAAAAATATCCCATGTGTCCCACAAGAAAATGCAAATCATGTCAATTTTCCAATTCCCAATAATAGCCACCATAACCATCTTCTTTCTTCTCACAATTCTTTTGTCTTTATTATCTTTTATGCATCTCAAAAGTATATTGCTATAAAAAGCCAAACTATCATCCTCTCTTTTATTTCTATTCACAATCTTCCACTTTTTGCAATCTTCATCCAAACATCTTTGTTCACTTTGATTCTTCCTCTTTCCATTCCATTTGCCATCTTCAATATTCAACATCCTCAACTCTTTGATGCTTTTTCCATCTTTAGATTTTTTATGGATAAAATCATAAAACCCACCAACTAAATTACTTGGATTTGAACCAAGATTTTTGAACTTTTTACGGAAAAAGTTGAAAAACCAAACTATAATTCCCGGATTTGAACCGGATAAATTCATCCTTTTTTGGAAAAAAGGGGCCAACCACATGACTAGACTACTTGGAATTGAACCAAGATTTAAATTCTTTTTATGGAAAAAGAAAGAAAACCACCCGACTAAAAGCTCCGGATTTGAACCGGAAAAAATCATCCTTTTTTGGAAAAAAGGGGCAAACCACTTGACTATATCACTTGGAATTGAACCAAGATTTGACCCTAAATGAATAGGATTAAACCAATTATTTTCGGGAATTGAACCCTCTAGCAATAAATTGCCGAAAAAATTAAGGATATAATTAAATATCCTTCCGTCAATTCCTTTATTTTCCAATCCTCGTTTCCAAGGATAGAACTCACAACTTATGGGGATATAACCCATATGCACATTCATAAAACCCACTTCATAAGAAAATTTTCTTATGAAACTCGGGATCAAACCGAGATGCTCTTTACTTTTAAGGGAAAAAGTAATAAAAGTCTCATTTCCGTCAATTCCTTGAAAATACTCACCTTGTTTCCAAGGCGGACATTTACAACGTATGAGCACAAAACCCATGCATTGATAAAATTGATCCACATCATAAGGCATAAACCAAATGATACTCGGGATTAAACCAAGTTGCAATCCATTTTTAAGGGAAAAAATGGTAAAAGTCCCATATCCGTCAATTCTTTTGTAATAATATTGGATATGAACTCCTTCAAAAACAAAAGAATTCATCCATATCCAATAGTTCCATCTTTGTCTCTTAATAGCCAAACTCCAAAGAATCATCATAAATTGATTAAAATTGGCACTCATCTCATAAAATTGACCAAAATGCCCCTGTCTCCTCAATCGAACATGAAAAGAAATTTGACTCCCAGTAATTTTATTCCAGACACTTTGCATACCCAACCAATCTCCACTTTGATCATTCCAGCACCCAAAATCATCGAGACTAGGAAAATGCCCAAATTGCCCTTGCTTGTTATTCATCTCAGTTGAAACTAAAACCCGCTTAACACCACACCGCCCACTTCCCTCAATAATTTCCATTTGCTTTTCAAAAACCCAACTCATCAATTCCCCAATCGCAATGTCATTCTTCCAATCCTGTCCATATCTATACAATCCAGGCTTCGCTGATCATCACTCCACCGTCTTCTGCCCTCCATCCAAATGAATTTACAATTACCGACCTTGCATAAAAGACACCTGATCACTAACCCATTCTCCCAATTCTCGTTCATCCCCAGTTCAAAAGAAAAATCCCAGCAACAAATAATCTTCCACGCTATTTTCTTCCAATCCTCCGGGTAATTCATAGCATTAATAAAACAAAATTGACCAAAATACCCCTTTCCTCTCTAATTCATAGCATTAATAAAACAAAATTGACCAAAATACCCCTTTCCTCTCATACTATTATGTAAAAAGCTTTTATTCCCCGTATCCTTATTCCAACCATATCGCAAAATCACCCAGCTCTCATTATGAACATCCCAGCGACAGTCTTCTTCAAAATTGATAAATTGCCCAAATTGCCCTCGCTTATTATCCATCACAATTGAAACAATGATTCGCTTATTATCATACCTTCCATTCCCATCTTCCATTTTCATTCGTTTTTTAAACTCCCAGCCCATTAAATCCGCAATACCTAAGATATTTTCCCAATTACCAATCAGCCTCTGTTCAAACCAAATTAACCTGTGAATTTTATTCTTCCAATCTATCTCCTGCCGAACCTTCAAATAGGCCATAGAATCAGCCCCATAAACGACAAAGTAATTCACAGAATAATAATCCATTATATTTTCTCCCCAAAATTGACCAAAATACCCTTTGACCCAATTTCTTATTCTCTCGCTTTTATTAAAATTCTTCCTTTTTTCTTCCATATCAATACCACAATTACAATCCTTCCATCGCTTCCAACCCAGCCAATCAGCTAAAGACCCACACAATTCAATCCTCACATTACTTTCGATATTCATGAAAATAATCATTTTTATTGACAGGAACATTCCACTCTTTACAGATTCCTTCATTAAGCCCAAGATATCCCACATTAAGGCTAAAAATCTTAAGCCTAATATCATCAATAATGGCCTTAACAGTATTTTCCACAGAATTTCTCTGCTTTCCAAATAATCTTTTATTTCTTTCATTCCAAATATGATAAATGGAAGCTGCCAAAGCCACTTTTTTGATAAAATTCTCAATACTCTTCTTCTTTAAAGAACTTTGGATCTCTTTGATTATTTCAAACCAATCGCCTGATCTGTGATTCAAATTCACCTTGCTTTTTATCACCTTCCACACATCCATTGAGTAGCCGCATTCAAAAAAGAGATGAGAATGTGAATCCATTTGATTATTGCAGAAAACACAACATAAATCATTTGATTCTTTCCATTTCTTCATTCTATCTTGAGTTCTAAGTCTTCCACGAATGGCAAGCCAAAGAATGAAACTATGGTTTGGAATTCTGTTTTGAAACCACACCAAATCATACCAGTCCACCATTGGTTCATTGCAGTTAAGCAAAGAAGAAACTTGACTAGCAGCAAATGGAACAATCTTGCCTTTAGAATCTAACCAGTATACTTTATCTTTTTTCTCTCTGATAAGATTAATAACTGGAAATTCATTCAATTGAGGGATCATATCTAACCATTCAACAGGCCATCTCCAATCAGCATTAACAATGACTTCACTAACTTTGTCCTTAATATTATAACCAGCATTAGAAATTTCCCTATGCGAAAGGACATAACTCAAAGGCCCAAGTTGATGCCAATTGTCAAACCACATAAACGTATCTTCGCCATTACCAATCTGAGTAAAAAAATAGTTCCGCACATAAGGCCTTATCTTCAATAAATTCCTCCAGCTCCAGCTCATTTTGTCTTTTGATCCCACATCCCAAAAACTCCTACCCTCAAGATGATAAACTTTAACTCATTTCACCCACAGAGAATCATGATCACTGATAATCTTCCATATTCTGCTTGAAAGAAGAGCTATGTTCCAATTTCTAAGATTTTTCAATCCAAGTCCACCATATTTCCTTAGCTTGCATATATCCTTCCAAGAAACCTTAGCACATCCTTTACTATTTTGTCCACTCCTCCACAAAAAATCTCTCATTATTTTTTCTACTTCTTTAATTATACCTTTCGGTAATAACATCACAGAAGCCCAGTAGACAGGGAGAGAAGCAAGAACCGCACTGATCAATTGAAGCCTACCCGCATAAGAGAGAGACTTATTCTTCCAATCATTGACTCTATTCTTCACTTTATCTATAAGACCCTTGCAGTCTCTATTAAATAATTTAGTAGAAACTAAAGGAATCCCAAGATATTTCATGGGCAACTTCCCTTCAACAAAAGGAAGAATTCTCAAAATTTTCCTTTTAACCGTATCCTTAACATTCCCAAAAAAAATGTGGCTTTTAGTCAAATTGGGAACAAGACCTGCAATTTTAGCAAAATCATCCATAGCCTTCTTCACCACTTTTATCAAACCAGGATTTCCATGACAAAAGACCATCAGGTCATCGGCAAAACACAAGTGCGTGATTTCCTGCTCTTTGCATCTCCAATGAAATTTGAAATCATTGCTCTCCCTTATACCCTTTTTAAGAATCAGGTTAAACACTTCCATAACAAGGGTAAAAAGGTAAGGGGAGAGAGGACACCCCTGCCTAAGACCCCTTCTTCCTTGAAAAAACCCATGAAAGTTCTCATTTATATTGATCATAAACGAAGAAGTGGAAACACAGTTCATAATCCATTTTATCATAGTATCATGGAATCCAAACTCTTTCAAAATGCTAAGCAGAAAATTCCAGTTAACCGTATCATATGCTTTTTGAATGTCTACTTTCATAGCACAGCGAGCAAATCCTCTATCAATGTGGTAGCCCTTGACAAGTTCTTGAGAAAGGAGAATATTATCCAATATAGACCTCCCCGGGATGAAAGCCGATTGGTTGTCAGAAACCAAACACCCAAGATGCTCTCTGATACGATTAACTATAATTTTACTTATACATTTATAAATGACGTTGCAACAAGAAATCGGGCGGTAATCTGCAACCTTGCCAGGAGTCGGAATTTTTGGAACTAAAGCAATAACCGTGGCATTTAATTCCTTAAGAATCTTTTTAGACAGAAAAAATTCCTTAATAGCACAACAAAAATCATCCCCAACAATCCTCCAGGCCTTTTTAAAGAATTTGGAAGAATAGCCATCAGGTCCAGGCGCTTTGTCATCATCAATATCAAAAAGAGCAGCCTTGATTTCCTCATTCGTAACTTCTTTTACCATTTCAACAGCTTGTTGGTTATCAAGTTTCCTTGAAAACAGAATTTCCGGGTTGGCAATAGATTCCACAGCATGTTCAACTCCCAGAAATTTGCTGAAATATTCAACAATAACTTTAAAAGCCTCTTCTCCTTCCTTCCAATTTCCATTTCCATCAATGATAGTTTCTATTCTATTTCTATTAATTTTTCCTTTAACAACTTTATGAAAATAAGCTGTATTAGCATCTCCTTCCTTAAGCCATTGAATTTTTGCTCTTTGCTTTAAATAACACTCTTCTTCCCAGCTAGCTTTCAGAAAAGATTGAAGATAAATTCCCTCTTCAAATCTCAAATCTTCATTATGAGGATCAATATCAAGACTATTTTGGATCCTGCATAATTCCTCTCTGCACTTGAAAACTTTTTCTGCATAATTGCCATGGGTCTTTAACAAATTCCTTAGAGGCTTTTTTAGAATTTTCAACTTCTGACACAACCTAAACATCCCATGCCCTTCAATTTCAGAATTCCAAAAATTTTCAACAATGGGAAGAAATTTATCAACCAACACAAGAGAATTAACAAACTTGAAAGGTCTTATCTTGAACTTCTTTTTAACTGGGAATTTTATAATCATAGGACTATGATCCGAATTCCTATAGGGCTGAAAATTAGCAAACACATTGGGAAATTCTTCAATAAGCTTCATATTCCCCAAGACGCGATCAAGTTTTTTCAAAGCTCCAGCAGCTCCTCTCGGCCTTTGATTCCATGTGTAATGTAACCCATTCCTATTAATATCTTGGACTTCAATACGATTAATACATTCGTTGAATTCCACCATACCCCTCGTTATTTTTGAACTACCAGCCATCGAGTCCACCAGCTCCCTAGTTACATTAAAATCTCCAGCAATCAACCACGATTGACCATCAACCAAATAAGAATGCTTTTCCATCGAATCCCAAAGCTTTCTTCTGTCTATATAATAATTGCAGCCATAGACAAAAGAACAAAACAATCTTTTATTATCTTTTATGAAAAGGACTTGACAATGCATCACTTGGCTATTAGCATCCAACGGCATAACAACAATTTCATCCGGATCCCATCCAATAATAATACGAGTGCCTTTAGGGCTCACATCTTGATTTGAAATCCACATCCAGTTCCCAAAAACATTATTACACATTGTTTGCAACTTATTAAATCTCAGCTGAGACTCAAGAATAGCAAACAAAGACAAATTATTGCTTCTGATCACATTCTTTATTTCCTCCTGTTTAGGTCTTAAATTCGAACCCCTCACATTCCAACACCCAATATTCATCATCATTGATCAACATTCGAATTTTCGGTGTTTATCTCCTGGTCAGTTAAAATCATCTCCTGATCAATTTCATCTAAGTAAGACATATCTCTTAATCCCAAATCAGCCAGCACATCAAATGGGTTTTGCGATAATATCTCATCTTGAATATCTTTTCCTGAAGTAGACCCTGTTTTGTCAAAGTTAGAACTAACTTTTAAATCCTCTTGCTTTTTAGGAACATACACATTTTTTTGGGTTTCTTCTTTTTTCCCCTGCATTCCTTCTTTCCTTGCATTAAAATTTTCAATAACATTTTTAACTCTTATCCCCATTTTTTCTTTTGGAATAAACACCCCTGTACCATTCATTTTCCCACTTTTGTCCTCTTTTGACTGAAATACCCCTTTCTCCTTCCCATCTTTTTTGAGATTGCCCACTGCAAATTTCGAATAATTTCCCCCATTATTTTGACTTCCAGCCCCTTTACTATTTTGTTCCTCTTTCTTATCTCCTTTTTGCTTTTCTTGTTCTCCAATTTGTTTGTTATCAATATTAACTCCTTCACTAACAAGTTTCGAATTTTTCTCCAAGGACTTAATTAAATCCACCTTCCCTTCTTCATTAATAATCACACCATTATTTAATTTCTGCCCTTTGTTATTTTTCTTTGTGACTAAAATGAAACCATCATCATCAACTTTTTCTTTTTTCCCATCCTCTTCTCTGTTGACAGCAACATCAGCAACATTATCTGTTTTTGCCCCATTAAGAATCCCACAATTGCTATTTTTATGCCCATAAATTTTACAGTGATTACAAACATCAGGTCTCCATGCATACTCTACCCTACACTTTGATTCAACTTTTTCTCCTGTCCCAAAATCAATTGAGACCACACTTAACTCTTTCATCCATTCTGATTCTGCTGACATTTCCACAAGAAATCGCATGAAAGCTTGCCTTCCCCAATGTTCATTACACATTTTTTGTGTGATTTTATCCATGGCAATTGGTTTCCCAATCTCATTAGCAATCAAAGTAACTCCTTTGCTGTTCCAATACTCCAAAGGAACATTAAACACTTTAACCCAAACAGAAACTGAATTAATTTGTGGCTTACTCAGAACCAGACCTGGCCTCCATCTTTGAACAAACATCGGCACATTATTGATCAGCCATGGACCTCCCTCCAGCACACTCATCATGCCTTCCTTTGAATCAAATTTAAAGAAAAAGAATCCTTCATCATTTACCATTATATCCTTCAGCCCAAATATCTTCCACATCTTAAAAGAAAAATGATTAACAGTTGGAAACGCAAGTTTTTTTCCCACAAAAAAACCATACAAAGTTGCATGATAAGGAGCTCCACCCAACATTAAATCTGCATACGGTAACTCAACTTTCCCACTAGGTTTCCCATCAACTTTTGGAATAACTTTGATATTAAGATCCACCACATTATTAGTTGATTCAACCATACGAGCATAAGATTTTTTATTGAACTCACTAACCAACTTAGCTGCAGGGGATAGAACGGGTTTTGAAAAATCCATGTTCAAGAAATTAGCTCCCTGTTCTTTCTTCATATTATTACCAGGATCAGCTTCCAAATTCCCATTCTCATTAATAGAATCTTTCATATCTTCGTCATTACAATTAGTAAGACAACTAATTGGGGCAGTGGGATTAACATCAAAGACCAAAGGAATACCTGATTTAACTGAAGCATCTTGCGAAACAGGAAATTTTCCCAAAATGCCCTTTCCATTATTTGTTTCAATTACAGAACCAGGGCCTGAAGAAGACGCACCAGTCTTCAAAATCTTCGATGATATTACTCCCTTGTTATTCTTCGATTCATCAACCAAAACGCCCTTGTCAATCTTCTTTCCAATTGTAATTCCAATGTTCGACCCAGTTACATTGCCAGCATTCATTCCCATGTTCGCTTGAATTACAGGAAACGAAGGAGACAACCCAACCCCCCAAATTCTTAGAAGAATTGAATCCCTTGACCATATCTGAAGTAACTTGGAGCAATACAAATCCTTTTTCTTCTTCCATTTTTTTCTGATCAGCAATCACTTTATCAAGTGCTTCCAATTCCGATTTTATAAATTGCGGATCGATATTTTCTTTTCCATAGTTTGATTTGATTACTTCAGGTATTCCAGCTCAAAGAACTGCTTTCGATCCTTCAGCAATTGATTTCGAATTCAAATAATCCTTTTCTTCCCTAAACCGATTAGCTTTAGCTTCCATTTTTTCTTTGGATCGTAGTGGTTTAATCGCTGAGTAAGGAGAAAATTCCTTGTGTACAGCTCTTCTTCCTCTTTGTTTAGCTCCAACATCAGCTTCCAGATCTTCTTCATATAGTTTTTTGTTATTTGGATCAGGTGGATCTGTGTAATTCATGCCAAACATATTTCCAATTTTCCCGAACATTCCACCTCCAATCGCACAGACAATTTGAAGACGAAAATAGATCAAATCCAAACAGGGATGGTGGAATTCCGGCACCGGTAAGAGCTCCGATCAACCAGAAATTCCAGCAAGTCACTCGCGAAAACAGGAACGAACGAGAGAGAAAATCTTAGAGAGAGAAAAAATTTTAGCAAATGACTTGGGTTTAGGGTTTAGGGTTTAGGGTTTAGGGTTTGGGTTTAGGGTTTAGGGTTTAGGGTTTAGGGTTTTTTTTTGGGAAAAAGGCCGAAGCCTCGGCAAAGATTTTATAAATTCAAAAAAAGAAAAACAAGAGTTATGTCATTTTTGGACAATCCCCAAAAATGACCAAAATCCAAATGTCAAGTAAATACCAAAACCAAAGGCTAACCCTAGCAACAAAGTATCCAAAGAAAATACATTTTATTCTATCCCAACTCCACAACCCGGAGTGGTCTTCAAAATTCATTTCCCTCTTGAAATGAACTCGCCTTTTTTCCTTCTAAACTTCAAAAAGGCAATCTCTATATATACTCCACATCCATGAGTGTATAATAACACAAAGCCTATGAACAAAATTATCCCATGTGTCCCACAAGAAAATGCAAATCATGTCAATTTTCCAATTCCCAATAATAACCACCATAACCATCTTCTTTCTTCCCATAATTCTTTTGTCTTTATTATCTTTTATGCATCTCAAAAGTATATTGCTATAAAAAGCCAAACTATCATCCTCTCTTTTATTTCTATTCACAATCTTCCACTTTTTGCAATCTTCATCCAAACATCTTTGTTCACTTTGATTCTTCCTCTTTTCCTTCCATTTGCCATCTTCAATATTCATCATCCTCATCTCTTTGATGTTTTTTCCATCTCTAGATTTTTTATGGATAAAATCATAAAACCCACCAACTAAATTACTTGGATTTGAACCAAGATTTTTGAACTTTTTACGGAAAAAGTTGAAAAACCAAACTATAATTCCCGGATTTGAACCGGATAAATTCATCCTTTTTTGGAAAAAAGGGGCCAACCACATGACTAGACTACATGGAATTGAACCAAGATTTAAATTCTTTTTATGGAAAAAGAAAGAAAACCACCCGACTAAAAGCTCCGGTTTTGAACCGGAAAAAATCATCCTTTTTTGGAAAAAAGGGGCAAACCACTTGACTATATCACTTGGAATTGAACCAAGATTTGACCCTAAACGAATAGGATTGAACCAATTATTTTCGGGAATTGAACCCTCTAGCAATAAATTGCCGAAAAAATTAAGAATATAATTAAATATCCTTCCGTCAATTCCTTTGAAATACACACCTTGTTTCCACGGCGGGGGTTCACTTTTAAGGGAAAAAGTGATAAAAATTGTCACAACTGTGAATTTTAAGCTATGTAATCTACACATTCAAGTTAATGTGAATCAAAAACTTTAATCCAATACAAGACACAAGTACTATAAATAGTCATCAAACAATTGGAGACCCTAGAAGTTCTCATTAAGTCTAATTTAGGCTAGAACTTCCTTATTGGATCCAAATGGGCCAATAAGCTTCCAATTAGACTATCATGGACTTAGAACCCTAATTGGGCTCTAATTGGACCCACACTTATTTATTTTAACATTTTAGGTCATGTTGGGCCTAGAATTAAATAAATTAAAAGCCTAAGTACATGAATAACCTAAAACTAGTTCAAGAAAAACATAAAAAAAAAAATCCTACCACACTCCTTAGACTCAAAACACACCCTAAACTACCTCTAATGTTGGGCTTAGGGGCAAAAGCCCAAATTTTTCCTCTTTCCCCTTCATATTCTCGGCCCAAGGCCCAAATCCAAGGGAGGTTGACTTTGGTTGCCACCTCACTATTACCTAATGGATTTCTAGGCACAAATCACATACACCCATGCATGTATCACTTCAAGAGTCATTTCTTTCTCTCCTCCCTTCTTGCTCTCGGCCAAGCATCATCACACACACCAAAATATCTCAACTTTTTCTCTAGAACACTCAAAGAACTCTCCTTCCCTCCCCTCTCCAAAAATCTCGAAATTTAGGGACTTTCCAAGAGGATTTTGCAAGCAAATCATCATCTAAGGTAAGATTATTCATAGATCTATGGTTTAAATTCTTTTGTTATCAAAATCTCTTCCTAATCCATGTAAAACCCGTGATCTTGCACCCTAGAAACCCTCCTAATCTCGAAAAGTTCATCAAGGAGTGCAAGGGCCAAAAATCACTTCATTTCTTCCAATTTTTCTTCAAGAACCGAAACTACCCACTCAAGGTGAGATTCATACCCCTATTTTCTGTTTTTAAGAGTTTTTGTGGGGGGGGAATACAAGTGAAAGTGTAGATCTATATGTGTTTGTATGCCTTGTATGATTTCCATGCTTATATGTATGCTTATATGTGTTTTAATGTTGGATCTAGCCATTAAACCCCTCAAAACCGAGATATAACTCATGTTTTATGATATTAGCTTCAAATATGTTCCTACATAATAAGTGGTACTAGATAAATAGCCAAGTGGTTAGCAACAATTTTCTTTAAGCTAAAAACACATATTTTGGGCCAAAAATGTGAAAAATACAAAATTAAGGGCCCAAAATGACATTTTACAGATTCTAATGGTTGAAATGTGTCCAAAACAGTTTCAATAAAGCTATTTCTGGAATTCTATTCAATTGGTGGATTAAAAACATAAATTTCAAGCCTATTGGGCTAAATATGCAAATTTCGGCCCAATAAGGCCCATTATGCGAATTTTTCTGTTTTGGAGGGCCAAAACTGTAACTTTCTGTAAAACAGTGGACTATAAGTGTCCCAAACCCTTTTCAAAGGTTTAAAATGCTTTTTAAATTTAAAAAGGACCAAAGTTGCAAAAATTTTCCATTTTGGGCCAAAATTGTCAAAATTGCGAAAAGATGGGCTAAAACCGAGAAAAACTGCATTTTCAGGGACTTAAACTGTTTTCTTTGAAAAATATGCTGGAAAATATTAATTTCAATAATTTTTGGTGTTAAAATGTCAAGAAAAATAGTTTAAGGACCAAACCGGGAAATATTTAAATAAAAGGGTTGAAAATGTAAATTTTACAAATAATGAGGGGCTGAAAACAGAAATATTTCAAGGCTGATTCATTATGTACAATTTGATCAAATAACGATACCTCGACTACCAACGAAATACAACTCATTACAATACCAAAAGTCGTTGTTAAACGAATTGGCTCGGTCTCGAGCCAATGAAAATCCACAACTACTAACTCTTCAATACATACAAATAACGATTGGTAATACACATACATACGAGTGTGCACAGACGTCTACGCACCATCTTCGAGCCCCAAAAGTGTAAAATCTTGTTTGTTGGGCCTAGCTAGCCCAATGACCTGATCTTAAGGCCCGAAGACATTTTTTTACTACGAAGTGTTGAGTTTTACCGACTTGGCACAACGTAGGGTGACTTTCAATGGCTTGTACCATTGGACCCCAAGGGCCATGGTATTGCTAGAAAAGTCTACACATTTTACGAGGCGGGTCGGGGACCCCTCGCACACATATTTCCCCAGCCGGTTAATAGAGTTACCGGGGTCTTCATGACCTCTTTCTCTTCGGATGTGGGACTACTCATAGTCCGGGCGATTGGATAACGTGATTAGTACTGACGACGCCTTCGGGAATCGTTGGTATATCTATAAACCGGGCATTTGTGTAATGCGGGTTTGTAGTAAATAATCAATGCTCGAGAACCTTCCAACGTCGCTTGGGACCGATACTACTATTTTTGTAATGGTTTCAACGCAACTCAATGGATTTCAAAAGAACTAGGGGAACATCGGGTTTCCCTAGGGTTTTTATCACATACAGATTTTAAACGCATACATCTTAAATGAATAATTTTTGCAAGTATAGAAACAAACAAGCATACCTATGGATCTTCACAAACGTTTTGAAAGCTTTTCTTTTCAGAAAATATCGGATTTTCTGGTGTTTTTCAAACAATATAAACATTCGATTTCAAACACTACTTATGAACTCACCAACATTTCATATGTTGACGTTTTTCAAAATACTTGTATTCTCAGGAAACCAGTGAGTCAGGGGAAATCATGCTCAGTGACGGTTGCAGTTTATTTTTGAATGAACCAAACAATATTAATTTTTGGAAATGTAATATCTCAAACAATGTATGACATGTAAACACTACTGGTTGTATTATGTTGATGAATGGTGACGAATGTTGTTTTGTTTCATATATATTCAATGTTATGGTATTCAATTGAGTCACGACAGCCCCCGGACGTTTCCGCCGTCTGGTTCGGGGGTGTGACAAAAATCCCGATTCCGTCAATTCCTTTTATATACACGCCTCGTTTCCAAGACGGAAAATCATAACAATTGAGAAACCCCAATTGAAAATGATAAAAATCCACTTCATAAGGTCTTAACCAAATGAAACTCGGGATCAAATCGAGATGCAATTCACTTTTAAGGGAAAAAGCGATAAAAATCCCAATACCGACAATTCCTTTTATATACACGCCTTGTTTCCAAGACGGAATATCATAACAATTGAGAAACCCCAATTGAAAATGATAAAAATCCACTTCATAAGGAAATAACCAAATGAAACTCGGGATCAAACCGAGATGCACTTTACTTTTAAGGGAAAAAGTAATAAAAGTCCCATTTCCGTCAATTCCTTGAAAATATTCACCTTGTTTCCAAGGCGGACATTTACAATGTATGAGCACAAAACCCATGCAATGATAAAATTGATCCACATCATAAGGCATAAACCAAATGATACTCGGGATTAAACCAAGTTGCAATCCATTTTTAAGGGAAAAAATAGTAAAAGTCTCAAATCCGTCAATTCTTTTGTAATAATATTGGATATGAACTCCTTCAAAAACAAAAGAATTCATCCATATCCAATAGTTCCATCTTTTCCTCTTATTAGCCAAATTCCAAAGAATCATCATAAATTGATTAAAAATGGCGCTCATCTCATGAAATTGACCAAAATGCCCCTGTCTCCTCAAACTAACATGAAAAGAAATTTGACTCCCAGTAATTTTATTCAAGTCACTTTGCAAACCCAACCATCCTCCCTTGAGATCATTCCAGCACCAATCTTTATCTAAATTATGAAAATGCCCAAATTGCCCTTGTATTTTATTAATCTCACTTGAATCCGAAACCTGCTGGACATCACACCACCCAATTCCATTTTCAATTTTCAATTGCTTATCAAAAAGCCAACCCATCAGATCCTCAATCACAATGTCATTCTTCCAATTTTCACTCATCCCCTGTTCAAGAAAAAACAACTGGGCCTTTTTATTCTTCAAATTAATTTTCTTCCAATCCTCCAAAATAGTCAAAGAACCAGAGACCAAACCGATCAAGCCAATCACAACCTGATCTTCCAATTTTCTTTTTCCCAGAATTTGACAAAAATACCCTTCGATCCATTTTCTTATACTCTTGTTTTTAACAAAATCCTTCCTTTTATCCTCTCTCCCACAACTATTTGTACACAGAATAAAACTCCAGCAATTATTATGATTACCGAAATACCCCTCCTTCCAAAACCCAGCTTTACCATTATTTAAAATAAATTCCAATATGTCCCTGTTTATTATTTTTCCTTCTTCGTGATAAATATGACTAACTCGCATGCTTATAATCCACCGTAAGCAATTGGAGTTATCACCCAAGACAAGAAACAGCCCAATCACACCTTTATCTATCCAATTCCCAAACAGCCCCTGTTCAAAAATTAAGCAATTGCGATTTTTATTATTCCACTTCATCTCCTTCCGATCCACCCAATCAGAGATACAACCGATACCTCTAATAAGCAATCCAATCGCTTTGGATTCATCCAATTTATTAAATTTCCAGAATTGACCAAAATACCCTTTGTTTAGATAACTTGAAATACCGCTTTTATTTTCAATCTTCCTTATAACCACCAATCGATCTCCATAACATTTCACTTGCCTCCGATTCCAAACCAGCCACCCTGACAAATTCTCACCCAGATCTAAACCCAAATTATTTTCTGCTTTCATGGTTATAATCATTATTTTTAACTGGAACATTCCACTGCTTGCAAATTTCTTCATTAAGCCCAAGATAACCCAATTTAAGGCTAAACATCTTCAATCTAATGTCTTCTGTGATAATTTTAACCACATTCTCCACTGAATTACTCTGCTTCCCAAACAATCTTTTATTCCTTTCATTCCATATGTGATACACAGTAGCCGCCAAAGCTGTCTTTTTAATGAAGTTACTGATATTTTTCTTTTTTAACGAATATTGAAGCTCAATGATGATTTCAAACCAATTGCCAGGACAATGTTTGATTTCCACCTTATTTTTCATCAGATTCCACACTTCCTTAGAATAATTACAATCGAAAAATAGATGAGAATGTGAATCCATTTGAGCATTGCAAAACACACAATTGAAATCAATAGAATTTTTCCATCTTTTCATTCTATCTTGTGTTCTAAGTCTTCCAAGAATAGCAAGCCAAAGAATGAAACAATGACTTGGTATTCTGTTTTGAAACCAAACCAAATCATACCAGTCAACAATTTGCTCATGACATATAATAGAAGAAGAGACCTGATTAACCGCAAATGGGACAATATTACCTTTGTAATTCACCCAATACACTTCATCTTTTTTCTCTCTATTGATCCTTGGCACGGGGAAATCATTCAACTGAGGAATCATTTCAATCCATTCAACAGGCCAATTCCAATTTTCATCAACAATAACATCACTAACTTTGTCCCTTATGTTGTATCCTGCATTAGTGATTTCCCTGGGAGAAAGAACATAGCTCAAAGGTCCCAACTGATGCCAATTATCAAACCACATGAAAGTCTTCTCCCCATTTCCAATCTGAGAATAGAAAAAATCTCGCAAAAAAGGTCTAATCTTTAAAAGATTCCTCCAGCTCCAACTCATTTTATCTTTTGAACCCACATCCCAAAAGCTTCTACCTTCAAGCAAATAAAAATTAACCCATTTCACCCACAGGGAATTATGTCCACTAATAAGCTTCCAGATTCTACTCGACAGAAGAGCAATGTTCCAGTCTTTGAGATTTTTCAGCCCTAGTCCACCATAAATCTTTGGTTTACAAATTTTATTCCATGACACCTTGGCAACTCCTTTACAATTCTGCCCACTGTTCCACAGGAAATTCCTCATTATTTTTTCAACTTCTTTAATTATGCCTTTTGGTAATAAAACCACTGACGCCCAATACACAGGAAGCGAAGCAAGAACAGCATTTATCAATTGAAGTCTTCCAGCATAAGACAGGGATTTGTTTTTCCAATCATTGACTCTTTTCTTCACCTTATCTATAAGACCTTTGCAATCTCTATTAAAAAGCTTAGTAGAAATCAAAGGTATCCCAAGATATTTCATAGGAAGTTTGCCTTCAACAAAAGGAAGAATCCTCAAAATTTTCCTTTTAAAAGGCTCTTTAACATTCCCAAAAAAGATGTGACTTTTAGCTAAATTAGGAACAAGACCAGCAGAATTAGCAAACTCATCCATAGCTTTCTTGACAACTTTTATCGACCCAGAATTTCCATGACAGAAAACCATAAGATCATCAGCAAAACATAAGTGAGTGAGTTTCTGCTCTTTACATCTCCAATGATATTTAAATTCCTTGCTTTCCTTTATGCACCTTTGAAACATAAGGTTAAACACCTCCATCACAAGTGTAAAAAGATACGGAGATAAAGGACATCCCTGTCTAAGACCTCTCTTCCCTTGAAAAAACCCATGAAAGCTTCCATTTATATTAATCATAAAAGAGGAAGTTGTAACACAGTTCATAATCCAGGTTATCATAGACTCATGAAACCCAAATTCTTTCAAAATATCATGCAAGAATTTCCAACTAACCGTATCATACGCTTTTTGAATATCGACTTTCATTGCACACCGAGCAAAACCCCTATCAATATGGTACCCCTTGACAAGTTCTTGAGACAAAAGAACATTATCCAAAATTGAACGTCCTGGAATAAAAGCCGATTGGTTATCCGAGACTAAACACCCAAGATGCTCTCTGATACGATTAACAATGACTTTGCTAATGCATTTATAAATCACATTGCAACAAGATATTGGCCTGTAATCCCCAACTTTGCCTGGAGTCGGAACTTTAGGAACTAAAGCAATAACTGTAGCATTAACTTCCTTCAAAATTTTCTTAGACAGAAAAAATTCCTTGACAGCATAACAAAAGTCATTTCCCACTATCATCCAAGCTTTCTTGAAAAATTTAGAAGAGAAACCATCAGGACCAGGAGCTTTGTCATCATCTATATCAAAAAGAGCTGCCTTAATTTCCTCATTTGTGATGTCCTTAACCATATCAAGAGCTTGTTGGATGTCAAGTTTTTTGGAGAACAAATTATCCGGCCTAAGAATTGGGACAACATCATGCTCAACTCCAAGGAATTCACCAAAATAATCAACAATGACTTTAAAAGCTTCTTCCCCTTCCTTCCATTTTCCATTTCCATCGAGGATTGTTTCAATTCTGTTCCTATTAATTTTCCCTTTAACCACTTTATGAAAGTAGGCCGAATTATAATCTCCTTCCTTAAGCCAATGCACTTTAGCTCTCTGTTTTAAATAACTCTCTTCTTCCCAGCTAGCATTCAGAAAAGATTGAAGGTAAATTCCTTCTTCAAATCTCAGATCTTCATTACACGGGTCTAAATCAAGACTACTCTGAACCCGACATAATTCTTCTCTGCACTTGGAAACTTTTTCAGCAAAATTACCATGATTATTTAACAACTTTCTGAGCGGCTTCTTTAATAATTTTAGCTTCTGACACAGCCTAAACATTCCAAATCCTTCAATTTCAGATTTCCAAACATTCTCAACAATGGACAGGAAACTATCAGACAGCACAAGCGAATTAACAAACTTGAATGGCCTAATCTTGAACTTCTTTTTGATAGGGAACTTAATAATCATAGGACTATGATCCGAGTTCCTGTAAGGCTGAAAGTTGGCGAACACATTAGGAAAATCTTCGATAAATTTGAAATTCCCAAGAACTCTATCAAGCTTTTTCAAAACTCCAAACGCCCCACGCGGTCTTTGATTCCAAGTGTAATGCAATCCATTACAATTTATATCCTGAACTTCAATACGATTGATGCACTCATTGAATTCCACCATGCCCCTCGTAATTTTGGAATTACCAGCCATCGAGTCCACAAGATCCCTAGTGACATTGAAATCTCCAGCAATTAACCAAGGATGATCAGCCACCAAACAATAATGTTTTTCCAAAGAATTCCATAATTTCCTTCTGTCTATATAATAATTACAAGCATAGACAAAGGAACAAAACAGTCTCTTATTCTCTCTGATGAATAGAATTTGACAGTGCATCACTTGACTATTAGCATCCAACGGCATGACTGTTGGATTAATGTCTAAGTCCATAACTATATTTGGTAAGACTTGACCCGACCCGGCATGGTCCATTTGGGTTGCATACCATCATGCACTTGAATGAGAGAAATAAGACACTTATGGTTATTAAAATATTATAAGTTCTAGTATATTAATAATAAGAATAATAAGATTATTTAATTAGTATTGATCAAGAATTAATCTAGGATTAATTAAGTGATCAAAAGAAGACTAATTAAATATATGGGTTGATTGTGTAAATCATCCATACTTGTATAGTGGGCTAATGCTCCATGGATAATCAAGTTGGGCTAAAACCCATAGGATGGTCCATGGATGCTCCATGGTGTATTTGTACCCATGGATCCAAGGAAATGGAAAGCCATGACAATTAAGAGTTTACCCTAATTGTGTAACTATATAAGCATCTTATTATTGAGGAAAAATCGGCCACTAGTAGTATTCAAGAAAGGGCTAGCCGATTTTGGTGAGTGTAGAATTCTCTCAAGTCATTCTAAGTGTTTTGATGATTGTGATTCCATTTGAGGTGTCACACTTGGGGCACTAAGCACTCAAGCTTCATGAAGACTTTCTACATCAAGAGGTATGTATTCTATCGTGTTACATTATTGTTTTGTATGCTAGATTAGGATAATACCTTGGAAGTTCTTATTTGCATGTATAATAGAGAAAACATAGATCCAAGGTATTTAGGGTTGCATGTACACTTAGGAAGTGTTAGAATGCTCAAAACCTAACAGTGGTATCAGAGCCACGGGTTGTTTTCTGTTATATTGATGCAAATATTTTATTTTCAAAGTTGAAAAAAAAAAAGAAAAAAAACATGAAGTTCGTCAAATTTTAAGATAATTACTTGTTCTTGTGAAAAACTAATTATTTGTAAAATTTGAATAATTTGCTTTATGAGTTGAATTAGGTCAAATTTAATAAAAGATAAAATAATATGATTATTTTATTAGTTTTAAAAGTTTGATCTAAAGAGTTTTATTTTTTTTGAAACCTCCATAAGTTATGGATATGAAAAGGTTTTAAAAAAAAAATGATTCAAAGTTTTTATGGAGTTACAAAATTTGGTGTTAATGTTTTAAAGGATTCCATAACTTAAGAATAAGTTATGGATCACCAAAAGTTTTTTGTGTTATCTTGTTTTATGAGTGAATTTAGATTAATGATGAAAATTATGTGATAGTTGGTTTTAATCCAAATTAATCTAAGAATTGATTCTAAAATGTGTTTTTGTAACTTGTCCTCAAGTTATATGAAAAGTCACATTTAAGAATCATAAAACTCATAAAAATTGGCAAAGGTTACAAAAATGAAGAGTCTAGTTCTAATTAAATGATTTTATGACTCCATAACTTGTCCTCAAGTTATGGAGGACCAAGAGTCTCTTCATTTAATAAAATAAAATAAAATAAAAAAAGGTGTAACCTTAATTAATTCCATAAGTTATAAAATAAAGAAAAGTTAATTCTTTTATTAGTTTAAAGTCTTCCATAACTTGTCCTCAAGTTATGGAACTTGAAGAGTTTTTGGATTAAAACTACTTTAAACACATAAGTTATGGAATTAATTAGTTTTGAATAGTTTCAAAACTTGCCCTCAAGTTTTGGAATTTGTAAAGTTTTCACTTATGAATACTCTAATTCCAAGTTAGCCCTTAGAATTTTAAAAGTTAAAATTCAACCCTTATACTTTATAATATTATAAGTTAATAATATATATATGTATAAGAGTAAAGTCAGTCTTACCGCTAGTACGCCTCATTCACGAAGCCGGTCTATAAGGTGGGTATAAGGTTGTTGCCTATAAAATGGCAACTTAATGGGTGTCCACTCTCACCCACCGCTTGCTTGACTGGTGGAGGGTCGTTAGCCGAACGGGTTTGACAGGACTAGAATTCTCCCTTCATTAAAAGTATTAATGATAATACTAAGTAACTAAACTCTTAATAATACCCAATCTTAGTTACTTAGGAAAAATGTGAATAAGGTGCTAACCCATGAAATTACACTTTACACTTTGTCTAAGTCGTTAGTGGAGCGTGTGTGGTTAACCGGCACACTAACTTGGACTTAACAAGGTAGGTAAAGGGTGACTTAATATTTATCATAGTATCGATGGAGCGTGTGTGGTTAACCGGCACATCGATTGAGGGGTAATTTATTAAGGGTACCAAGTGATTTGCATGGTTACTTCACACCTTGTTTTGTGATCCTCGGCATCCCAGTCACAAAACCTGAAGGGCACACTCGAGATTGAAACATGCCTTTGAAAAGTTCAATGAATCTCAAAGATCTAGGAGTTTCAAAAACCAATTAAAACCTAATAATACATTTCGTTTATCTTGGTGGAAATTGGTGAATCGTCATTCACCTACCTTCAAATATTTTATAGCTTGGATTACGGCATACCTCTTCTAAGTTATAAAATAGTTTGTTGGGTCCTAGCCTTAATATTTCATATTGGATGTCATATTAAGGACTTTAAATCAACTATCTTGAATATCTCCCAAAAGATGTCTGGTTTAGACACCTATGATCTTCCCAAATCTCTTGAAACAAGGTTTCCTAATGAAGATGATGTCCCATGGATATCATACTTCTTTCTCCTCCTCCAATTATTCTCCCTAACCCACAAGTTCTTGAAAAGTTTAAGGTCACTCAAGCCCTATTGGCAAGGCAAGGTCTAGGTGTGATCACATCTTGGAGATGTACTCACATATTGACAAGCCGGGAGAGTTGGGTGTCAAAGTCTTGAGAAAGTTGGTGGTTCAATCACTTTCTAAGTCACATAGTGAGTTCCTTTGGAACACCTATGAAACAGACTATGACAAGACCCTTAATGATCTTATCTGTTTGCTAAGATCAACTTCCTAAAACTTTATGGACATTGACAATAGTGACACAGGAAATCCAGAAAAGCATTCTCTTCCCAATGGAAAGGGATCGGCCATAGTCAACTCGGTTGACCAAATGGTAAAGAGAAAAAGCTAAGTCTATGATAGTCTCGTGTACCATTATCAAAGGGTCCATATGTTTATATTGCCAAGGGAAGGGGCATTGGTTGCGAAGCTGCCAAATTTACCTAAGGATGTTAAAGTCAATAAGTTTGACTCTACTTCAGGTAAAGACCACTATCTAACTCTGTTAAGTTTCTATTCTGAGATTCTTGATACATGATGTGACTGGGTCACATGGCGATGTTTTAAGAATCAAAGGAAAAAAAGTGAAGAAACTTAAAGAAAGAATATGCTGAATCTGATCGCGTAGATGGATTTCTATCGCATAGTTTGAAAAATCGGATTCTTGAGCTACTTCTTAGGAGTTATGAGATATTGCCTAGGAATAGATAACAACAAGTTCTCATATGGATTGTAAGGATAAGTTTTTTCCGCAAAGTTTTAAAATAAAAGAAAATTTTTTGATTTTATTTATTTTAAAATATCCTTACAATGGCATTTGAGGAAAAATTGTTGCTTATATAATTCCGTTAAGAGCAAGAGTGGAAATATGAAATTGATTCTTTCATTTGTGGTAATGTCTAAATTTACCAAATAAGGAAAGATTCTCATCATCCAAGGTTCAATTGGACCGGAACTTGGAATCATGCAAGTTGTATAGCATGATGAATGAGAACTTTCAAGTTTTGGAAAATTAAGACTAATTACTTGTTCACATGGATGTGTGAGTCAAATAAAGGACTTAGGGATCGAGTACACATTCTTGTGCACTGATTAAGTCCACCACTAAAGATCGATAAGAAGAATCAAATAAGGCAGAAGGATAAAAGTTTCTCAAATCTGAAAAAGATGGGAGAGTACTTTAGTATCAGTTTTGTGATCATCTTAATGATTAAGAAACCATAGCACAATTAGTTCTCTAAGGAAATCTTAGTGCATTCTTATGACTAAGAAGAGGGATCTTGAATTGTTGAAGTGGTTAAATCAAGAAGATGAGTCATACTTCGTTCCAATACAAGTCTTAGAGTCATACTCCAAGATTGTCATTTGAGTGACATGTCTTAAAGAAGGTTTAAAACACTTGTCAAATGTAAGAGTAAAAGTTTTCTACTCTTGTACATTTGAAATTGGTAAGTTGTGATGTTTTGGATAAAACAAAGACCAACTTAGGCCAATTGGGTAAAGTGTTTTTCTTGATTAGAATCCGCACTATCTCTTGGATGTTTGACAAGGGAGTCTTATATGTCAAGAGGACAGTGGGAGTCTTACAGGTCTTGAAAGTCTCAAGAAATAATCAAGAATAAAACCTCAAGTTCTTCACTAGCACACGACTTGAGGTTTATAACCTATCGTGTTGACATATCTGTGCCCATTCCAGTTAAAGTTGGATTTGCATATGAGTTCTTAGAGTTCTCAGTTTGTTGCATAACAACTTGGAAGCAATGGCAGGCCCTTGAGCTGCCAGGTGGCAAGAAGTTAAGATTGAGTTCAATCCATATGGTTTTGGATTTGTCATTATCTTTGTCTTGTGATTATGGTTTGACAAATTCATATGGGTAGGAACTCATACACCATATAAATCTAAGTGTCATAAGGTTTCTCTCCGATTCATGAAAATGATGGTGAGGAAACGCTTTCACTAAGTAGATTTTACGAAGATATCAATTGTGTTATTTGCATTTTCAAAAGTCGTTAGTGGAGCGCGTGTGGTTAACCGGCACACTAACATGGACTTGTGAGAAATGGCAAATGCCTAAGCAATTGAGACCATGATTACGGTATCCCTTTTCATGGTTCTTGAAATTTCTTAGACACACAGGTGAGCTATCTAGGGAAAGGGTGTATGAATCTAAATTTCAGACTGTCTAGCTGATTTCTGAGTACATGTCAAAGCTAGTGGGAGCATAAGTGTTATGCTAATAATCATCATGTTAGTGGGAGCATGATAATTATGATAAGTATTGCAAGTTAGCAATGTTAATTATAGAAAACAAAAGTTTCAATTGGGAAAGAGTTGTTTTGCTATAATTAAGGGAGAGGAAATTATACTTCATATCAAATCTATAAGGTTTAGATTTGAGGTTTTAATCATTTAGTCAAGGAAATATATGAATTTCATGTTGGAATGGCTCAACATAAGGAAATTCTGTATATGGGTCCATTATTTGCGTTCTAAAATTCGATTATGATTACGGCATCCCTTTTCATAATCTGAATTATGAGAACTTGGCAAATTGAAATGGAAATATTATAGCAAAAGACTGGTTTAGTCTTTATGTAAGACATCATGAATCGTGTCCCATATGCTTCGGATATAGGATCGATTACATGTGCTATATTCATCCGTTCTAAAATTTTCCAAATGCCTGGGGCATTAAGAAGGGAAAAGGTTTAGAACTGGATATGACTAAAAGGATTAAACAATTGTCGAGGACAATCTAAGGTTTACCAAAGATTGGTTGCTCAAGGACAATTGGAAGTATAGTGATAATTCTGGAAGGACCATATTGACATAGTCTGTAAGGAGGCAACTCTTGTTCAGAAGTGATAGTCAAAATGGAATCTGGAAATGTTTCAAAGTTAGAATTTTCAATCTGTTTAAGATTAGGAAACTTAATGCATATAAGTTTAGAATCTAACAGATTTCAGTAAATGGCATGAATTTAGAATTCTTGCATTTGCAGTAAGGATTTGGGGGTGTGAAAAGAGAATCATTGAAGTTATGTTCAATTGATCTAGTTCACAAAGTAAAGATCATAGAAAACATAGTATGCATACTTGGTGTGTGGCATGACTAGTGTTTTGAAAAAAACATAGTGTACATGCTTGGAGCATGGGACAACTATTGTTTTAAATTCAAGAATAAAGTTGATAGCTGAAACAGTGTACAATGAATAATGTGTAATCATATGGTGATAAATAAAAGGTGTTTTATTTATGTTCAAAGGGTTGATACCATATTGGATTCAATTATTATTGTGTTTCACTTTGCATGTTTTGACTTCCCGAATAAACTGGGTTATTCTTTCGGAATGACTAAGTTATTCAAACTATCCACAGTCGGTCATATGTTGGAAGTAGATATGAATTAAGACTGTCATGATGGGTTGTAGAGGTCTAAGGTGTTGGACAAGGCTACAAAAATCATGAGTGCTCATAAGTTCTGAGTATTGGATTCAACCCGCGCTCATTGGAATCACTTCATGGATTTTATCACGAGTGATCATGAGACGATAATATCTTATATTCTTCAAACCTAGAGATATGAGTTGTTACTATGAGTTGATAGTACATTGATTGCACGAAACCGCATTTGGTAACTCTGTGCTATAAAACGTGCTTTTGTGTATGATTCAACAAGTAGTAGAACAAGCCATATGAGTCGAAGTTTATCCGTTCCTTTTACCTTCGGGATAAAAGCGATATCTGTGGGCCCCTCGATGATTTGATGATGACAAATGGAAGTGCTCGGCCGGGCCAGGACTGATTTGATTTGTTCAATTAGTCAGTCGTCATAAATCGGAAATCGGGAAACAACAAATGGACAGAGAGAATGATTATAATCCATGTCTCAGTCCATATGATATCTATAATGGAGGAATATATGATCCCTTATCTAATGGACAAGTCACTGACAAAGGTCAGAGTTCATCGACAAGCTCAGAGTTCGACAGAAGCTTTTGAGAGCTACGATTGCCGGTTGGTTCCTGAAGTCATACGCAATAATAGTTTTAGACTTATCCAAGTGGGAGACTGTTGGATTAATGTCTAAGTCCATAACTATATTTGGTAAGACTTGACCCGACCCGGCATGGTCCATTTGGGTTGCATACCATCATGCACTTGAATGAGAGAAATAAGACACTTATGGTTATTAAAATATTATAAGTTCTAGTATATTAATAATAAGAATAATAAGATTATTTAATTAGTATTGATCAAGAATTAATCTAGGATTAATTAAGTGATCAAAAGAAGACTAATTAAATATATGGGTTGATTGTGTAAATCATCCATACTTGTATAGTGGGCTAATGCTCCATGGATAATCAAGTTGGGCTAAAACCCATAGGATGGTCCATGGATGCTCCATGGTGTATTTGTACCCATGGATCCAAGGAAATGGAAAGCCATGACAATTAAGAGTTTACCCTAATTGTGTAACTATATAAGCATCTTATTATTGAGGAAAAATCGGCCACTAGTAGTATTCAAGAAAGGGCTAGCCGATTTTGGTGAGTGTAGAATTCTCTCAAGTCATTCTAAGTGTTTTGATGATTGTGATTCCATTTGAGGTGTCACACTTGGGGCACTAAGCACTCAAGCTTCATGAAGACTTTCTACATCAAGAGGTATGTATTCTATCGTGTTACATTATTGTTTTGTATGCTAGATTAGGATAATACCTTGGAAGTTCTTATTTGCATGTATAATAGAGAAAACATAGATCCAAGGTATTTAGGGTTGCATGTACACTTAGGAAGTGTTAGAATGCTCAAAACCCAACAATGACAACAACTTCATCCGGATCCCATCCAATAATAATGCGAGTGCCTTTAGGGCTCATGTCTTGATTCGAAATCCACATCCAGTTCCCAAAGACATTATTACAAGTCGTTTGAAGCTTGTTAAATCTCAGCTGAGATTCAAGAATAGCGAACAAAGACAATTTATTACTTCTTATCACATTCTTTATTTCCTCTTGCTTCGGCCTTAAATTAGAACCCCTCACGTTCCAGCAACCAATATTCATCATCATTGATCAGCAATTGTTTTTTCCAGTAGCTGCCTCCTGGTCTCCACCAGTTAAAATCATCTCCTAGTCAATTTCGTCTAAATAAGACATATCTTTTAAACCCAAATCAGCAAGAACATCAAATGGGTTTTGTGATATTATCTCATCTTGATCATCTTTTCCTGAAGTAGAACCTATATTATCAAAGTTAGAGCTAACTTTAAAATCCATTTGCTTTTTCGGAACATACATCTTTTTTTGGTTTTCTTCTTTTTTCCCCTGCATATCTTCTTTCCTTGCATTGAAATTTTCAATAACATTTTTCACTCTTGTCCCCAATTTTTCTTTTGGGATAAACACCCCTGTACCATTCACCTTTCCATTTTTATCCTCTTTTGACTGAAATACCCCTTTCTCTTTCCCATCTTTTTTGAGGTTGCCCACAGCAAATTTCGAAAAATTTCCTCCATGACTCCGATTCTCAGCTCCTTTACTGTTTCGATCTTCTTTTTTAGCTTCTTTTTGTTTTTCTTTTTCTTCAATTTGTTTGTTTTGTTCTTTCTTTGTTCACCCTCCTCAATTGAGTTTTCACCATTATTCCCTATGTTAATTCCTTCTCTAACAGGGGCAGTGTTATTCTCCAAGGATTTGATTAAATCCACTTTTCCATCTTCATTAATAACTACACCAGAGTTTATCTTTTGTCCCTTGTTGCTTTTCTTTGTGACTAAAATGAAACCATCATCATCAACTTTCTCTTTTTTTCCATTTTCTTCTATGTTAACAGCAACATCAGCAACACTATTAGTTTTCAAGCCATTTAGAATCCCACAGTTACTATTTTTGTGCCCATAAACTTTGCAGTTATTGCAAACATGAGGTCTCCATGCATACTCCACTCTACATTTTGATTCAACTTTCTCTCCTGTTCCAAAATCTATTGAGACAACACTTAATTCTTTCATCCATTCTGATTCTGCTGACATTTCTATAAGAAATCGCATGAATGCTGGCCTTCCCCAATGTTCATTACACATTTTTTGAGTGATTTTGTCCATAGCAATTGGTTTCCCAATCTCATTAGCAATCAAAGTATTTCCTTTACTATTCCAATACTCCAACGGCACATTGAAAACTTTAACCCACACAGGGACAGAATTGATTTGAGGTTTGCTCAACACTAAACCTGGCCTCCATCTTTGAACAAACATTGGAACATTGTTAATCAGCCATGGCCCTCCCTCCAACACATTCATCATTCCTTCCTTTGAATCAAATTTAAAGAAAAAAAATCCTTCATCATTTACCATAATATCCTTCAGCCCATATGTCTTCCACATCTTAAACGAGAAATGATTGACAGTTGGAAACGCCAGTTTTTTCCCCACAAAAAACCCATACAAAGTAGCATGATAAGGAGCTTCACCCAACATTAAATCTGCATAAGGCAACTCAACTTTCCCCTTAGGCTTTCCATCATCTTTTGGAATTATTTTGATATTAAGATCCACTGCAGAAATTGTTGATTCAACCATACGAGCATATGATTTTTTATTATAATCACTAACCAACTTAGCTGTAGGGGACATAACTGGTTTCGAAAAATCCATGTTCAAGAAATTAGCTCCCTGTTCTTTTTTCATCATATCATCAGATTCATTTGCTTCATTCCCATTCTCATTCAAAGAATCATTCATATCTTCATCGTTACAACTTATAGTTTGATTCATAACATTCTTTTGACTAGCATCAAATATCGATTTTGAACCCAAATTAACAGGTATTGTTTGAGTAACAGGAGACTTACCCAAAATACCCTTGTCAATCTTCGCTCCAATTAAACTTCCAGTGCTCGATCCAATTTCAATTCCAGCATCCGATTCCATGGTCGCTTGAATAACAGGGGACGAAGGAGATAATCCACCCACCAAATTCTTAGAAGAATTATATCCCTTAACCATATCTGATGTTACCTGGAGCAACACAAATCCTTTTTCTTCTTCCAATTTTTTCTGATCAGCAATCACCTTATCGAACGCCTCCAATTCCGATTTTATAAATTGTGGATCGATATTTTCTTTTCCATAGTTTGATTTGATTATATCACGTACTCCAGCTCGAAGAACTTCTTTCGATCCATCAGCAATAGATTTCGAATTCAGATACTTCTTTTCTTCCCTTAACCGATTAACTTTAGCTTCCATTTTTTCTTTCGTTCGTAATGGTTTAGTCACTGAATAAGGAGAAAATTCCTTGTGCATAGCTCTTCTTCCTCTTCGTTTAGCTCCAACATCTGCTTCCAAATTGTCTTCGTATAGTTTTTTGTTAGATGGATCAGGTGGATCTGTGTAATTCATGCCGAACATATTTCCAATTTTCCCGAACATCCCACCTCCAATCGTATAAACAATTGGAATTGGTTTTAGAGTGAATTCAATCAACAATGGTGGAATTCCGGCACCGGTAAGAGCTCCGATCAACCAGAATTCCGAGCAAGTCACTTACGAAAACTGGAAAGAACGAGAGAGAAAATCTTAGAGAGAGAAAGTTAGAGAGAGAAAAAATTTTAGCAAATGACTTGGGTTTGGGTTTAGGGTTTAGGGTTTAGGGTTTAGGGTTTTTTTTTTTTTGGGAAAGAGGCCGAAGCCTCGGCAAAGATTTTATAAATTCAAAAAAAGAAAAACAAGAGTTATGTCATTTTTGGACAAACCCCAAAAATGACCAAAATCCAAATGTCACGTAAATACCAAAACCAAAGGCTAACCCTAGCAACATAATAACCAAAGAAAATACATTTTATTCTATCCCAACTCCACAACCCGGAGTGGTCTTCAAAATTCCTTTCCCTCTTGAAATGAACTCGCCCTTTTTCCTTCCAAACTTCAAAAATGCAATCTCTATATATATACTCCACATCTATGATTGTAAAATAACACAAAGCCTATGAACAAAAATATCCCATGTGTCCCACAAGAAAATGCAAATAATGTCTATTTTCCAATTTCCAATGATAACCACCATAACCATCTTCTTTCTTCTCACAATTCTTTTGTCTTTATTATCTTTTATGCATCTCAAAAGTATATTGCTATAAAAAGCCAAACTATCATCCTCTTTTTTATATCCATTCACTATCTTTCACTTTTTGCAATCTTGATCCAAACATTTTTGATCACTTTGATTATTCCTCTTTCCATTCCATTTGCTATCTTCAACATTCAAAATTCTCATCTCTTTGAAGTTTTTCCCATCTCTTGATTTTTTATGGATAAAATCATAAAACCCACCAACTAAATTACTTGGAATTGAACCAAGATTTTTGAACTTTTTACGGAAAAAGTTGAAAAACCAAACTATAATTCCCGGATTTGAACCGGATAAATTCATCCTTTTTTGAAAAAAAGGGGCCAACCACATGACTAAACTACTTGGAATTGAACCAAGATTTAAATTCTTTTTATGGAAAAAGACAGAAAACCACCCAACTAAAAGCTCCGGATTTGAACCGGATAAAATCATCATTTTTTGGAAAAAAGGGGCAAACCACTTGACTATATCACTCGGAATTGAACCAAGATTTATCCCTAAATGAATAGGATTGAACCAATTATTTTCGGGAGTTGAACCCTCTAGCAATAAATTGCCGAAAAAATTAAGGATATAATTAAATATCCTTCCGTCAATTCCTTTATTTTCCAAACCTTGTTTCCAAGGATAGACCTCACAACTAATGGGGATACAACCCATATGCACACTTATAAAAACCACTTCATAAGAAAACCTTCTTATGAAACTCGGGATCAAACCGAGATGCACTTTACTTTTAAGGGAAAAAGTAATAAAAATCTCATACCCGTCAAATCCTTGAAAATACACACCTTGTTTCCAAGGCGAAAATTCACAATAAATGAAAATAAATTCCAAATATTGATGAAATTTGACCACATCATAAGGCCTAAACCAAATGATACTCGTGATTAAACCGAGTTGCAATCCAATTTTAAGGGAAAAATTGGTAAAAGTCCCATAACCGTCAATTCCTTTGTAAAAATATTGGAAATGAACTCCTTCATGGACACCAGAATTCATCCATCTCCAATAATTCCGATTTTGCCCCTTAACAGCCAAGCTCCAAAGATGAACCATAAAAGAATAAATTTCAGCATCCTTCACATAATTATGACCATATTGCCCCTGTCTCCTATTTCTTAAATAAAAAGAAAAAATACTCCCAGTAGTATTATTCCAAACCCTTTGTGAATCTAAACAACCACCATTAAGCTCACTCCAGCAGCAAAAATCTTCAAAACCAGGAAAATTCCCAAATTGCCCTTGCTTATTATCCGTCTCATTTGAACCCTGATTTCGCTGATCATTACTCCACCGCCTTCTGCTCTCCATCCATAAAAACTCGCAATTGTCGGCCATGCTTATAAGACACCTAATCGCAGAGTCTTTCCCCCAATTCTCGATCATCCCCTGTTCAATAAAGATATCCCAGCAATAATTATTCTTCAAATCAATCTTCTTCCAATCCTCCAGGTTGTTCATGACACCAATAACATAACTGAAGAAGCAATTAACAAAAGATTCTTCCATTTTATTTTCCCGCCAAAATTGACCAAAATACCCTTTGATCCAATTCCTAGCCTTTTCGCTTTTATTAAAATTCTTCTTTCTATTCACCAAATTAACTCTGCAGTTACAATCCTGCCATCGATTCCAATCCAACAAACAATCTCGCAATTCATATTGGCCCTTAATTTTATTTCTTCCAACCCAATAATGAGAACCACCAATTCGCTTGTTATCATCCTTCCATAAAAACTTGCGATAATCAATCTTGAATAAGGATAAATCAATCATATCAGCATCAGCCCAATTCTCGATAAACCCCTGAACAAGAAATCGACACCATAAGTTTTTATTTCTTAGCTCATTCTCCCGCCAAACCTCCAACCATACCACAGAATCAAAACCAATAGGTAACAAGTAGTTCACTGTAACTTCTTCCAATTTATTGATTTTCCAAAAAAGACAAGAATACCCTTTCTCCCAATTTATTAAATTCACATTTTTATTACAATCCTTCCTTCTTTCCACCTTCCTTTCTTCATGGCAGCTCCCCTGCCATCCATTTCTGTTAACAAAATTGTAATTCAACTCAATCCCCATCAGGTCCATTAACATTTTTAATTGGGATATTCCAGTGTTTACATATTTCAGCATTCAACCCCAAATAACCATATTTGAGACCAACTAACTTCAATCTAACATCTTCCATAATTCTATGAAACACAAGCTCAATGGAATTAAATTCTTTTCCAAACAGTCTTTTATTTCTTTCATTCCAAATATGATAGACTGTAGCAGCAAGAGCACTTTTCTTTATAAAATTCTCAATGTTCTTCCTTTTTAAAGTCACTTGCAATTCATCAATGATCTCAAACCAATTACCTTCCTTATGAATGATATTGACCCTCCTCTTCACATTACTCCAAACTTCCTGAGAAAATTTACATTCAAAAAAGATATGACAATGGGAGTCACTTTGATTATTGCAGAAAGCACACTTGAAATTACACCCTGATTTCCATTTTTCTATTCTATCTTGAGTTCTAAGTCTTCCAAGAATAGCCAACCAGAGGATGAAGCAGTGATTTGGAATTCTCTGTTGAAACCAAACAAGATCATACCAGCCAACTTTCATCTCGTGAACCATAAGAGTTTTGGAAACTTGATTCACAGCAAAAGGAACAGGAACTCCTTTCTTGTTTAACCAAAAGACAACATCCTTTTTTTCCCTAACAAGCCTAGGGACAGGATATTCAGCAAGCTGAGGAATACTTCTAATCCAATCAATCGGCCAATTCCAGTTCTCATTAGATATCACATCTCTGATTTTGTCCTTAATATGATAACCAGCATTATTTATTTCCCTCGGTGTCAAAACATAACACAAGGGTCCTAATTGATGCCAATTATCATACCACATAAAGATATTTCCCCCATTACCAATCTGAGAGTAAAAATAATTTCGCAAAACCGGTCTAATTTTCAAAAGATTCCTCCAACTCCAACTCATCTTATCCTTAGCTCCCACATCCCAAAAGCTTCTACCTTCAAGAAGATAATACTTAACCCATTTCACCCACAAAGAATCATGCCCACTTATAATTTTCCAAATTCTACTCGAAAGAAGAGCAATGTTCCATTCTTTGAGAGTTTTCAATCCGAGACCACCATATATCTTCGGCTTGCATATTTTTTTCCATGAGATTTTAGCAGCTCCCTTACTATTTTGCCCACTACTCCACAGAAAATTCCTCATTATACTTTCAACTTCTTTAATTATACCCTTCGGAATAAGAACCACAGAAGCCCAATAGACAGGAAGAGTAGCAAGAACAGCACTAACCAGTTGAAGTCTTCCAGCATAAGACAAGGACTTATTTTTCCAATCATTAACTTTCTTCTTAACTTTTTCTAAAAGACCCTTACAATCTCTAGTAAAAAGTTTAGTAGAAATTAAAGGGATCCCAAGGTATTTCATAGGAAATTTACCTTCAACAAGATGGAGAATTCTCAAAATTTTCCTTTTAAAATGCTCTTTAACATTCCCAAAGAAGATGTGACTTTTGGACAGATTTGGAACAAGCCCCGCAGAATTAGCAAATTCATCCATAGCCTTCTTAATCACTTTTATAGATCCAGAGTTTCCGTGACAAAAGACCATCAGGTCATCAGCAAAACATAAATGAGTAAGCTGCTGTTCTTTACACCTCCAATGGTATTTAAATTCATTACTCTCTTTTATTCTCCTTTTAAGCATTAGATTAAACACCTCCATAACAAGAGTAAAGAGGTAAGGAGACAAAGGACAGCCTTGTCTAAGACCTCTCTTTCCTTTGAAAAACCCATGAAAACTTCCATTTATATTGATCATAAAAGAGGAAGTAGTAACACAGTTCATAATCCAAGTTATCATAAATTCATGAAATCCAAACTCTTTCAATATATTCCGCAAAAAACACCAATTGACTGTATCATACGCTTTTTGAATATCAATTTTCATAGCACATCTAGCAAAGCCCCTGTTGATATGATACCCTCTAACAAGTTCTTGAGATAACAGAATATTATCCAAGATTGAACGTCCTGGAATAAAAGTTGACTGGTTATCCGAAACCAAGCACCCAAGATGATCTCTAATGCGGTTAACAATAACTTTGCTTATGCATTTATAAATCACATTGCAACAAGAAATCGGCCGATAATCCCCAACCTTGCCTGGAGTCTGCACTTTAGGAACTAACGCAATAACAGTAGCATTAACTTCCTTTAAAATCTTTTTTGACAGAAAAAATTCTTTAACAGCAAAGCAAAAATCACTTCCCACTATCTTCCAAGCTTTCTTAAAGAATTTAGAAGAAAAACCATCAGGGCCAGGCGCTTTATCATCATCAATATCAAATAGGGCAGCCTTAATTTCCTCATCAGTAACATCTTTTATCATATCCAAAGCTTGCTGATTGTCAAGCTTTCTGAAATCTAGATCATCCGGTCTAAGAATGGGAACAACATCATGTTCCACTCCAAGGAAATCATCAAAGTAATCCACAATGACTTTAAAAGCTTCATCCCCTTCCTTCCAATTTCCATTTTCATCAAGGATAGTTTCAATTCTGTTCCTGTTTATTTTCCCTTTAACTACCTTATGAAAATATGCTGTATTAGAATCTCCCTCCTTAAGCCAATGCACCTTAGCTCTTTGCTTTAAAAAACTCTCTTCTTCCCTTCTAGCATTCAGAAAAGATTGAAGGTACATTCCTTCTTCAAATCTCAGCTCTTCATTGCAAGGATCTAAATCAAGACTTTCCTGTACCCTACATAATTCTTCTCTGCACTTAGAAATTTTTTCAGCAAAATTGCCATGAACATTTAACAATTTCCTGAGAGGTTTCTTTAAAAGCTTCAATTTCTGACATAGCCGAAACATTCCAAACCCTTCAACATCAGTTTTCCAAACTCTTTCAACAATGGGAAGAAAGTTATCTAGCAGCACAAGAGAATTAACAAATTTGAACGGCCTGATCCTGAACTTCCTTTTAATTGGGAATTTGATAATCATAGGGCTATGATCAGAGATCCGATAAGGCTGGAAATTAGCAAACACATTCGGAAATTCTTCAATAAATTTATGATTCCCAAGCACACGATCAAGTTTCTTCAACGCCCCAAACGCCCCATGTGGTCTTTGATTCCAGGTGTAGTGCAACCCATTACTATTTATATCTTGAACTTCAATAAGATTAATGCACTCGTTAAATTCCACCATACCCCTCGAGATTTTAGAATGACCAGCTATCGAATCCACAAGTTCTCTGGTAACATTAAAATCTCCAGCAATCAACCAAGGCTGGCCAGCAACCACATTATAATGTTTTCCCAAGGAATCCCAAAGTTTTCTTCTGTCTATATAATAATTGCAACCATAGACAAAAGAACAAAACAACCTCTTATTTTCCTTAATAAAAATGACTTGACAATGCATCACTTGACTATTTGCATCCAAAGGCATGACAATGACTTCATTCGGGTCCCATCCAATGATAATACGAGTGCCTTTAGGGCTCATGTCTTGATTAGAAATCCACATCCAGCTCCCAAAAACATTATTACAAGTCACTTGCAACTTATTAAACCTCAACTGAGATTCAAGAATAGCAAACAACGACAAATTATTACTTATCACATTCTTTATTTCCTCCTGTTTTGGCCTTAAATTCGAACCCCTCACATTCCAACACCCTATATTTATCATCATTGATCAACAAATTCATTTTCGGTGCTTGTCTCCTGGCCACCTCCAGTTAAAACATCCGGATCTATCTCATCAAGATAAGACATATCCCTTAAACCCAAATCAGCAAGAACATCAAAAGGGTTTTGTGTTATAAATTCATCTTGATCATCTTTAACTGATGTAGAACCCACATTATCAAAGTTAGAACTAACTTTGAACTCAACTTGCTTTTTAGGAACATAAACCTTCTTTTGACCTTCTTCTTTTTTCCCCTGCATTTCTTCTTTTCTAGCATTAAAATTCTCTATAACATTCTTTACTCTTGTCCCCAATTTTTCTTTTGGAATAAACACCCCTGTTCCATTCTTTTTCCCATTTTTATCATCTCTTGACTGAAATACCCCTTTCTCCTTCCCATCTTTCTTTAGATTCCCCACAGCAAATTTCGAAAAATTACTCCCCTTATTCCAATTTTCTGCCCCTTTATTGCTTCGATCTTCTTTTTGGACTTCTTTTTGAATTTCTTGTTCTTTAACTTTTTTATTTTTTTCCATTTCTTGATTATCCATATCTCTTGAATTTGCATCTTTATTGCTAACATCCATTTCTTCATTAACAGGTTTCGAACTTTTCTCCAAGGATTTAATTAAATCTACCTTTCCTTCTTCATTTATAACCACACCAGCATTGAATTTCTGGCCTTTATTGCTTTTCTTTGTTACTAACGTGAATCCATCATCATCCATTTTCTCTTTTTTTCCATTTTCTTCTCTGTTAACAGCAACATCAGCTACATTATCATTTTTTTTCCCATTTAGAATCCCACAATTACTATTTTTATGCCCATAAACTTTGCAGTGATTACAAACATCAGGCCTCCACGCATACTCTATCCTGCATTTTGATTCAACTTTTTCTCCTGTCCCAAAATCAATTGAGACCACACTTAATTCTTTCATCCATTCTGTTTCTGCTGACATTTCCACAAGAAATCGCATAAATGCTGGCCTTCCCCAATGTTCATTACACATTTTTTGAGTTATTTTATCCATAGCAATTGGTTTCCCAATCTCATTTGCAATCAAAGTAATTCCTTTGCTGTTCCAATACTCCAAAGGTACATTAAACACTTTAACCCAAACAGGAACTGAATTAATTTGTGGTTTACTCAGAACTAAACCTGGCCTCCATCTTTGAACAAACATAAGAACATTGTTAATCAGCCATGGCCTCCCTCCAGCACATTCATCATTCCTTCCTTAGAATCAAACTTAAAGAAAAAAAATCCTTCATCATTTGCCATTATATCCTTTAGCCCATATGTCTTCCACATCTTAAAAGTGAAATGATTAACAGTTGGAAACGCAAGTTTTTTCCCCACAAAAAACCCATACAAAGTAGCATGATAAGGAGCTCCACCCAACATTAAATCTGCATAAGGCAACTCAACTTTCCCCTTAGGCTTTCCATCATCTTTTGGAATTACTTTGATATTAAGATCCACTGCATTGATTGTTGATTCAACGATACGAGCATAAGATTTTTTATTGTAATCACTAACCAACTTAGCTGCAGGGGATATAACAGGTTTGGAAAAATCCATGTTCAAGAAATTTGCTCCCTGTTCCTTCTTCATATCATTACCAGAATCAACTTCCAAATTACCATTCTCATTCATAGAATCTTTCATATCTTCATCAATACAATTAGTAGGACTACTAATTGGGTTAATAGGATTATCTTCAGAGACTAAAATGGTACCTGATATAACAGGAGCAACTTGCGATAAGGGGGACTTTCCCAAAATGCCCTTAACATTTTTTTTTTCAGTTACAGCTCCAATCACTGAAGAAGACGAAGCATTCTCCATAATCTTCGAAACATTGAGAACCTTGGAGGAAATCGATTCATCAACAGGCATCTGAATCGAAACTCTATTAGCGCTAACATTTTCCTTAGAAGAAATAAATCCCTCAAGCATGTCTGATGTTACTGGAAGCATAACAAATCCTTTTTCCTCAACCATTTCATTCTTCAATTTAGACACCCCAACTGTTTTGTTTTTATTCTGTGATTCCAATTTCTTCTCATTCGCGATCGCTTTTTCAAATGCATCTAGCTCCGATTTAATGAATTCTGGATCAACATTTTCTTTTCCATACCCAGATTTGATTACTTCACGAACTCCAGCTCTCAGCACGACCTTCGACCTTTCAATTGGTGATTTCGAACTCAAATACTTCTTTTCTTCCAAAATTCTAAAAGCCTTAGATTCCATTTTTCCATTCAATCGAAGTGGCTTCTCCCCAGCATAGGGAGAAATTTCCTTGTGCACAGCTCTTCTGCCTCTTCTTTTAGCTCCAACATCAGCATCCAAATCGTCTTCATAAACTTTTAGATTATCTGGATCGGGAGGATCTGTGTAATTCATTCCGAACATCAGCATCCAAATCCCTATGCTGTGGCTTCTCACCAGCATAGGGATAAATTTCCTTGCTTCGATCTTCTTTTTGGACTTCTTTTTGAATTTCTTGTTCTTTAACTTTTTTATTTTTTTCCATTTCTTGATTATCCATATCTCTTGAATTTGCATCTTTATTGCTAACATCCATTTCTTCATTAACAGGTTTCGAACTTTTCTCCAAGGATTTAATTAAATCTACCTTTCCTTCTTCATTTATAACCACACCAGCATTGAATTTCTGGCCTTTATTGCTTTTCTTTGTTACTAACGTGAATCCATCATCATCCATTTTCTCTTTTTTTCCATTTTCTTCTCTGTTAACAGCAACATCAGCTACATTATCATTTTTTTCCCATTTAGAATCCCACAATTACTATTTTTATGCCCATAAACTTTGCAGTGATTACAAACATCAGGCCTCCACGCATACTCTATCCTGCATTTTGATTCAACTTTTTCTCCTGTCCCAAAATCAATTGAGACCACACTTAATTCTTTCATCCATTCTGTTTCTGCTGACATTTCCACAAGAAATCGCATAAATGCTGGCCTTCCCCAATGTTCATTACACATTTTTTGAGTTATTTTATCCATAGCAATTGGTTTCCCAATCTCATTTGCAATCAAAGTAATTCCTTTGCTGTTCCAATACTCCAAAGGTACATTAAACACTTTAACCCAAACAGGAACTGAATTAATTTGTGGTTTACTCAGAACTAAACCTGGCCTCCATCTTTGAACAAACATAGGAACATTGTTAATCAGCCATGGCCCTCCCTCCAGCACATTCATCATTCCTTCCTTAGAATCAAACTTAAAGAAAAAAAATCCTTCATCATTTACCATTATATCCTTTAGCCCATATGTCTTCCACATCTTAAAAGTGAAATGATTAACAGTTGGAAACGTAATTTTTTTCCCCACAAAAAACCCATACAAAGTAGCATGATAAGGAGCTCCACCCAACATTAAATCTGCATAAGGCAACTCAACTTTCCCCTTAGGCTTTCCATCATCTTTTGGAATTACTTTGATATTAAGATCCACTGCAGTGATTGTTGATTCAACCATACGAGCATAAGATTTTTTATTGTAATCACTAACCAACTTAGCTGCAGGGGATATAACAGGTTTGGAAAAATCCATGTTCAAGAAATTTGCTCCCTGTTCCTTCTTCATATCATTACCAGAATCAACTTCCAAATTACCATTCTCATTCATAGAATCTTTCATATCTTCATCAATACAATTAGTAGGACTACTAATTGGGTTAATAGGATTATCTTCAGAGACTAAAATGGTACCTGATATAACAGGAGCAACTTGCGATAAGGGGGACTTTCCCAAAATGGCCTTGACATTTTTTTTTCCAGTTACAGCTCCAATCACTGAAGAAGACGAAGCATTCTCCATAATCTTCGAAACATTGAGAACCTTGGAGGAAATCGATTCATCAACAGGCATCTGAATCGAAACTCTATTAGCGCTAACATTTTCCTTAGAAGAAATAAATCCCTCAACCATGTCTGATGTTACTTGAAGCATAACAAATCCTTTTTCCTCAACCATTTCATTCTTCAATTTAGACACCCCAACTGTTTTGTTTTTATTCTGTGATTCCAATTTCTTCTCATTCGCGATCGCTTTTTCAAATGCATCTAGCTCCGATTTAATGAATTCTGGATCAACATTTTCTTTTCCATACCCAGATTTGATTACTTCACGAACTCCAGCTCTCAGCACGACCTTCGATCTTTCAATTGGTGATTTCGAACTCAAATACTTCTTTTCTTCCAGAATTCTAAAAGCCTTAGATTCCATTTTTCCTTTCAATCGAAGTGGCTTCTCCCCAGCATAGGGAGAAATTTCCTTGTGCACAGCTCTTCTGCCTCTTCTTTTAGCTCCAACATCAGCATCCAAATCGTCTTCATAAACTTTTAGATTATCTGGATCGGGAGGATCTGTGTAATTCATTCCGAACATCAGCATCCAAATCCCTATGCTGTGGCTTCTCCCCAGCATAGGGATAAATTTCCTTGCTTCGATCTTCTTTTTGGACTTCTTTTTGAATTTCTTGTTCTTTAACTTTTTTATTTTTTTCCATTTCTTGATTATCCATATCTCTTGAATTTGCATCTTTATTGCTAACATCCATTTCTTCATTAACAGGTTTCGAACTTTTCTTCAAGGATTTAATTAAATCTACCTTTCCTTCTTCATTTATAACCACACCAGCATTGAATTTCTGCCCTTTATTGCTTTTCTTTGTTACTAACGTGAATCCATCATCATCCATTTTCTCTTTTTTTCCATTTTCTTCTCTGTTAAGAGCAACATCAGCTACATTATCATTTTTTTTCCCATTTAGAATCCCACAATTACTATTTTTATGCCCATAAACTTTGCAGTGATTACAAACATCAGGCCTCCACGCATACTCTATCCTGCATTTTGATTCAACTTTTTCTCCTGTCCCAAAATCAATTGAGACCACACTTAATTCTTTCATCCATTCTGTTTCTGCTGACATTTCCACAAGAAATCGCATAAATGCTGGCCTTCCCCAATGTTCATTACACATTTTTTGAGTTATTTTATCCATAGCAATTGGTTTCCCAATCTCATTTGCAATCAAAGTAATTCCTTTGCTGTTCCAATACTCCAAAGGTACATTAAACACTTTAACCCAAACAGGAACTAAATTAATTTGTGGTTTACTCAGAACTAAACCTGGCCTCCATCTTTGAACAAACATAGGAACATTGTTAATCAGCCATGGCCCTCCCTCCAGCACATTCATCATTCCTTCCTTAGAATCAAACTTAAAGAAAAAAAATCCTTCATCATTTACCATTATATCCTTTAGCCCATATGTCTTCCACATCTTAAAAGTGAAATGATTAACAGTTGGAAACGCAAGTTTTTTCCCCACAAAAAACCCATACAAAGTAGCATGATAAGGAGCTCCACCCAACATTAAATCTGCATAAGGCAACTCAACTTTCCCCTTAGGCTTTCCATCATCTTTTGGAATTACTTTGATATTAAGATCCACTGCAGTGATTGTTGATTCAACCATACGAGCATAAGATTTTTTATTGTAATCACTAACCAACTTAGCTGCAGGGGATATAACAGGTTTGGAAAAATCCACGTTCAAGAAATTTGCTCCCTGTTCCTTCTTCATATCATTACCAGAATCAACTTCCAAATTACCATTCTCATTCATAGAATCTTTCATATCTTCATCAATACAATTAGTAGGACTACTAATTGGGTTAATAGGATTATCTTCAGAGACTAAAATGGTACCTGATATAACAGGAGCAACTTGCGATAAGGGGGACTTTCCCAAAATGCCCTTGACATTTTTTTTTTCAGTTACAGCTCCAATCACTGAAGAAGACGAAGCATTCTCCATAATCTTCGAAACATTGAGAACCTTGGAGGAAATCGATTCATCAACAGGCATCTGAATCGAAACTCTATTAGCGCTAACATTTTCCTTAGAAGAAATAAATCCCTCAAGCATGTCTGATGTTACTGGAAGCATAACAAATCCTTTTTCCTCAACCATTTCATTCTTCAATTTAGACACCCCAACTGTTTTGTTTTTATTCTGTGATTCCAATTTCTTCTCATTCGCGATCGCTTTTTCAAATGCATCTACCTCCAATTTAATGAATTCTGGATCAACATTTTCTTTTCCATACCCAGATTTGATTACTTCACGAACTCCAGCTCTCAGCACGACCTTCGATCTTTCAATTGGTGATTTCGAACTCAAATACTTCTTTTCTTCCAGAATTCTAAAAGCCTTAGATTCCATTTTTCCTTTCAATCGAAGTGGCTTCTCCCCAGCATAGGGAGAAATTTCCTTGTGCACAGCTCTTCTGCCTCTTCTTTTAGCTCCAACATCAGCATCCAAATCGTCTTCATAAACTTTTAGATTATCTGGATCGGGAGGATCTGTGTAATTCATTCCGAACATCAGCATCCAAATCCCTATGCTGTGGCTTCTCCCCAGCATAGGGATAAATTTCCTTGCTTCGATCTTCTTTTTGGACTTCTTTTTGAATTTCTTGTTCTTTAACTTTTTTATTTTTTTCCATTTCTTGATTATCCATATCTCTTGAATTTGCATCTTTATTGCTAACATCCATTTCTTCATTAACAGGTTTCGAACTTTTCTCCAAGGATTTAATTAAATCTACCTTTCCTTCTTCATTTATAACCACACCAGCATTGAATTTCTGCCCTTTATTGCTTTTCTTTGTTACTAACGTGAATCCATCATCATCCATTTTCTCTTTTTTTCCATTTTCTTCTCTGTTAACAGCAACATCAGCTACATTATCATTTTTTTTCCCATTTAGAATCCCACAATTACTATTTTTATGCCCATAAACTTTGCAGTGATTACAAACATCAGGCCTCCACGCATACTCTATCCTGCATTTTGATTCAACTTTTTCTCCTGTCCCAAAATCAATTGAGACCACACTTAATTCTTTCATCCATTCTATTTCTGCTGACATTTCCACAAGAAATCGCATAAATGCTGGCCTTCCCCAATGTTCATTACACATTTTTTAAGTTATTTTATCCATAGCAATTGGTTTCCCAATCTCATTTGCAATCAAAGTAATTCCTTTGCTGTTCCAATACTCCAAAGGTACATTAAACACTTTAACCCAAACAGGAACTGAATTAATTTGTGGTTTACTCAGAACTAAACCTGGCCTCCATCTTTGAACAAACATAGGAACATTGTTAATCAGCCATGGCCCTCCCTCCAGCACATTCATCATTCCTTCCTTAGAATCAAACTTAAAGAAAAAAAATCCTTCATCATTTACCATTATATCCTTTAGCCCATATGTCTTCCACATCTTAAAAGTGAAATGATTAACAGTTGGAAACGCAAGTTTTTTCCCCACAAAAAACCCATACAAAGTAGCATGATAAGGAGCTCCACCCAACATTAAATCTGCATAAGGCAACTTAACTTTCCCCTTAGGCTTTCCATCATCTTTTGGAATTACTTTGATATTAAGATCCACTGCAGTGATTGTTGATTCAACCATACGAGCATAAGATTTTTTATTGTAATCACTAACCAACTTAGCTGCAGGGGATATAACAGGTTTGGAAAAATCCACGTTCAAGAAATTTGCTCCCTGTTCCTTCTTCATATCATTACCAGAATCAACTTCCAAATTACCATTCTCATTCATAGAATCTTTCATATCTTCATCAATACAATTAGTAGGACTACTAATTGGGTTAATAGGATTATCTTCAGAGACTAAAATGGTACCTGATATAACAGGAGCAACTTGCGATAAGAGGGACTTTCCCAAAATGCCCTTGACATTTTTTTTTTCAGTTACAGCTCCAATCACTGAAGAAGACGAAGCATTCTCCATAATCTTCGAAACATTGAGAACCTTGGAGGAAATCGATTCATCAACAGGCATCTGAATCGAAACTCAATTAGCGCTAACATTTTCCTTAGAAGAAATAAATCCCTCAAGCATGTCTGATGTTACTGGAAGCATAACAAATCCTTTTTCCTCAACCATTTCATTCTTCAATTTAGACACCCCAATTGTTTTGTTTTTATTCTGTGATTCCAATTTCTTCTCATTCGCGATCGCTTTTTCAAATGCATCTAGCTCCGATTTAATGAATTCTGGATCAACATTTTCTTTTCCATACCCAGATTTGATTACTTCACGAACTCCAGATCTCAGCACGACCTTCGATCTTTCAATTGGTGATTTCGAACTCAAATACTTCTTTTCTTCCAGAATTCTAAAAGCCTTAGATTCCATTTTTCCTTTCAATCGAAGTGGCTTCTCCCCAGCATAGGGAGAAATTTCCTTGTGCACAGCTCTTCTGCCTCTTCTTTTAGCTCCAACATCAGCATCCAAATCGTCTTCGAAAACTTTTAGATTATCTGGATCGGGAGGATCTGTGTAATTCATTCCGAACATCAGCATCCAAATCCCTATGCTGTGGCTTCTCACCAGCATAGGGATAAATTTCCTTGCTTCGATCTTCTTTTTGGACTTCTTTTTGAATTTCTTGTTCTTTAACTTTTTTATTTTTTTCCATTTCTTGATTATCCATATCTCTTGAATTTGCATCTTTATTGCTAACATCCATTTCTTCATTAACAGGTTTCGAACTTTTCTCCAAGGATTTAATTAAATCTACCTTTCCTTCTTCATTTATAACCACACCAGCATTGAATTTCTGGCCTTTATTGCTTTTCTTTGTTACTAACGTGAATCCATCATCATCCATTTTCTCTTTTTTTCCATTTTCTTCTCTGTTAAGAGCAACATCAGCTACATTATCATTTTTTTTCCCATTTAGAATCCCACAATTACTATTTTTATGCCCATAAACTTTGCAGTGATTACAAACATCAGGCCTCCACGCATACTCTATCCTGCATTTTGATTCAACTTTTTCTCCTGTCCCAAAATCAATTGAGACCACACTTAATTCTTTCATCCATTCTGTTTCTGCTGACATTTCCACAAGAAATCGCATAAATGCTGGCCTTCCCCAATGTTCATTACACATTTTTTGAGTTATTTTATCCATAGCAATTGGTTTCCCAATCTCATTTGCAATCAAAGTAATTCCTTTGCTGTTCCAATACTCCAAAGGTACATTAAACACTTTAACCCAAACAGGAACTGAATTAATTTGTGGTTTACTCAGAACTAAACCTGGCCTCCATCTTTGAACAAACATAGTAACATTGTTAATCAGCCATGGCCCTCCCTCCAGCACATTCATCATTCCTTCCTTAGAATCAAACTTAAAGAAAAAAAATCCTTCATCATTTACCATTATATCCTTTAGCCCATATGTCTTCCACATCTTAAAAGTGAAATGATTAACAGTTGGAAACGCAAGTTTTTTCCCCACAAAAAACCCATACAAAGTAGCATGATAAGGAGCTCCACCCAACATTAAATCTGCATAAGGCAACTCAACTTTCCCCTTAGGCTTTCCATCATCTTTTGGAATTACTTTGATATTAAGATCCACTGCAGTGATTGTTGATTCAACCATACGAGCATAAGATTTTTTATTGTAATCACTAACCAACTTAGCTGCAGGGGATATAACAGGTTTGGAAAAATCCATGTTCAAGAAATTTGCTCCCTGTTCCTTCTTCATATCATTACCAGAATCAACTTCCAAATTACCATTCTCATTCATAGAATCTTTCATATCTTCATCAATACAATTAGTAGGACTACTAATTGGGTTAATAGGATTATCTTCAGAGACTAAAATGGTACCTGATATAACAGGAGCAACTTGCGATAAGGGGGACTTTCCCAAAATGCCCTTGACATTTTTTTTTCAGTTACAGCTCCAATCACTGAAGAAGACGAAGCATTCTCCATAATCTTCGAAACATTGAGAACCTTGGAGGAAATCGATTCATCAACAGGCATCTGAATCGAAACTCTATTAGCGCTAACATTTTCCTTAGAAGAAATAAATCCCTCAAGCATGTCTGATGTTACTGGAAGCATAACAAATCCTTTTTCCTCAACCATTTCATTCTTCAATTTAGACACCCCAACTGTTTTGTTTTTATTCTGTGATTCCAATTTCTTCTCATTCGCGATCGCTTTTTCAAATGCATCTAGCTCCGATTTAATGAATTCTGGATCAACATTTTCTTTTCCATACCCAGATTTGATTACTTCACGAACTCCAGCTCTCAGCACGACCTTCGATCTTTCAATTGGTGATTTCGAACTCAAATACTTCTTTTCTTCCAGAATTCTAAAAGCCTTAGATTCCATTTTTCCTTTCAATCGAAGTGGCTTCTCCCCAGCATAGGGAGAAATTTCCTTGTGCACAGCTCTTCTGCCTCTTCTTTTAGCTCCAACATCAGCATCCAAATCGTCTTCATAAACTTTTAGATTATCTGGATCGGGAGGATCTGTGTAATTCATTCCGAACAACAGCATCCAAATCCCTATGCTGTGGCTTCTCACCAGCATAGGGATAAATTTCCTTGCTTCGATCTTCTTTTTGGACTTCTTTTTGAATTTCTTGTTCTTTAACTTTTTTATTTTTTTCCATTTCTTGATTATCCATATCTCTTGAATTTGCATCTTTATTGCTAACATCCATTTCTTCATTAACAGGTTTCGAACTTTTCTCCAAGGATTTAATTAAATCTACCTTTCCTTCTTCATTTATAACCACACCAGCATTGAATTTCTGCCCTTTATTGCTTTTCTTTGTTACTAACGTGAATCCATCATCATCCATTTTCTCTTTTTTTCCATTTTCTTCTCTGTTAAGAGCAACATCAGCTACATTATCATTTTTTTTCCCATTTAGAATCCCACAATTACTATTTTTATGCCCATAAACTTTGCAGTGATTACAAACATCAGGCCTCCACGCATACTCTATCCTGCATTTTGATTCAACTTTTTCTCCTGTCCCAAAATCAATTGAGACCACACTTAATTCTTTCATCCATTCTGTTTCTGCTGACATTTCCACAAGAAATCGCATAAATGCTGGCCTTCCCCAATGTTCATTACACATTTTTTGAGTTATTTTATCCATAGCAATTGGTTTCCCAATCTCATTTGCAATCAAAGTAATTCCTTTGCTGTTCCAATACTCCAAAGGTACATTAAACACTTTAACCCAAACAGGAACTGAATTAATTTGTGGTTTACTCAGAACTAAACCTGGCCTCCATCTTTGAACAAACATAGGAACATTGTTAATCAGCCATGGCCCTCCCTCCAGCACATTCATCATTCCTTCCTTAGAATCAAACTTAAAGAAAAAAAATCCTTCATCATTTACCATTATATCCTTTAGCCCATATGTCTTCCACATCTTAAAAGTGAAATGATTAACAGTTGGAAACGCAAGTTTTTTCCCCACAAAAAACCCATACAAAGTAGCATGATAAGGAGCTCCACCCAACATTAAATCTGCATAAGGCAACTCAACTTTCCCCTTAGGCTTTCCATCATCTTTTGGAATTACTTTGATATTAAGATCCACTGCAGTGATTGTTGATTCAACCATACGAGCATAAGATTTTTTATTGTAATCACTAACCAACTTAGCTGCAGGGGATATAACAGGTTTGGAAAAATCCACGTTCAAGAAATTTGCTCCCTGTTCCTTCTTCATATCATTACCAGAATCAACTTCCAAATTACCATTCTCATTCATAGAATCTTTCATATCTTCATCAATACAATTAGTAGGACTACTAATTGGGTTAATAGGATTATCTTCAGAGACTAAAATGGTACCTGATATAACAGGAGCAACTTGCGATAAGGGGGACTTTCCCAAAATGCCCTTGACATTTTTTTTTTCAGTTACAGCTCCAATCACTGAAGAAGACGAAGCATTCTCCATAATCTTCGAAACATTGAGAACCTTGGAGGAAATCGATTCATCAACAGGCATCTGAATCGAAACTCTATTAGCGCTAACATTTTCCTTAGAAGAAATAAATCCCTCAACCATGTCTGATGTTACTGGAAGCATAACAAATCCTTTTTCCTCAACCATTTCATTCTTCAATTTAGACACCCCAACTGTTTTGTTTTTATTCTGTGATTCCAATTTCTTCTCATTCGCGATCGCTTTTTCAAATGCATCTAGCTCCGATTTAATGAATTCTGGATCAACATTTTCTTTTCCATACCCAGATTTGATTACTTCACGAACTCCAGCTCTCAGCACGACCTTCGATCTTTCAATTGGTGATTTCGAACTCAAATACTTCTTTTCTTCCAGAATTCTAAAAGCCTTAGATTCCATTTTTCCTTTCAATCGAAGTGGCTTCTCCCCAGCATAGGGAGAAATTTCCTTGTGCACAGCTCTTCTGCCTCTTCTTTTAGCTCCAACATCAGCATCCAAATCGTCTTCATAAACTTTTAGATTATCTGGATCGGGAGGATCTGTGTAATTCATTCCGAACATCAGCATCCAAATCCCTATGCTGTGGCTTCTCCCCAGCATAGGGATAAATTTCCTTGCTTCGATCTTCTTTTTGGACTTCTTTTTGAATTTCTTGTTCTTTAACTTTTTTATTTTTTTTCCATTTCTTGATTATCCATATCTCTTGAATTTGCATCTTTATTGCTAACATCCATTTCTTCATTAACAGGTTTCGAACTTTTCTCCAAGGATTTAATTAAATCTACCTTTCCTTCTTCATTTATAACCACACCAGCATTGAATTTCTGCCCTTTATTGCTTTTCTTTGTTACTAACGTGAATCCATCATCATCCATTTTCTCTTTTTTTCCATTTTCTTCTCTGTTAACAGCAACATCAGCTACATTATCATTTTTTTTCCCATTTAGAATCCCACAATTACTATTTTTATGCCCATAAACTTTGCAGTGATTACAAACATCAGGCCTCCACGCATACTCTATCCTGCATTTTGATTCAACTTTTTCTCCTGTCCCAAAATCAATTGAGACCACACTTAATTCTTTCATCCATTCTGTTTCTGCTGACATTTCCACAAGAAATCGCATAAATGCTGGCCTTCCCCAATGTTCATTACACATTTTTTGAGTTATTTTATCCATAGCAATTGGTTTCCCAATCTCATTTGCAATCAAAGTAATTCCTTTGCTGTTCCAATACTCCAAAGGTACATTAAACACTTTAACCCAAACAGGAACTGAATTAATTTGTGGTTTACTCAGAACTAAACCTGGCCTCCATCTTTGAACAAACATAGGAACATTGTTAATCAGCCATGGCCCTCCCTCCAGCACATTCATCATTCCTTCCTTAGAATCAAACTTAAAGAAAAAAAATCCTTCATCATTTACCATTATATCCTTTAGCCCATATGTCTTCCACATCTTAAAAGTGAAATGATTAACAGTTGGAAACGCAAGTTTTTTCCCCACAAAAAACCCATACAAAGTAGCATGATAAGGAGCTCCACCCAACATTAAATCTGCATAAGGCAACTCAACTTTCCCCTTAGGCTTTCCATCATCTTTTGGAATTACTTTGATATTAAGATCCACTGCAGTGATTGTTGATTCAACCATACGAGCATAAGATTTTTTATTGTAATCACTAACCAACTTAGCTGCAGGGGATATAACAGGTTTGGAAAAATCCACGTTCAAGAAATTTGCTCCCTGTTCCTTCTTCATATCATTACCAGAATCAACTTCCAAATTACCATTCTCATTCATAGAATCTTTCATATCTTCATCAATACAATTAGTAGGACTACTAATTGGGTTAATAGGATTATCTTCAGAGACTAAAATGGTACCTGATATAACAGGAGCAACTTGCGATAAGGGGGACTTTCCCAAAATGCCCTTGACATTTTTTTTTTCAGTTACAGCTCCAATCACTGAAGAAGACGAAGCATTCTCCATAATCTTCGAAACATTGAGAACCTTGGAGGAAATCGATTCATCAACAGGCATCTGAATCGAAACTCTATTAGCGCTAACATTTTCCTTAGAAGAAATAAATCCCTCAAGCATGTCTGATGTTACTGGAAGCATAACAAATCCTTTTTCCTCAACCATTTCATTCTTCAATTTAGACACCCCAACTGTTTTGTTTTTATTCTGTGATTCCAATTTCTTCTCATTCGCGATCGCTTTTTCAAATGCATCTAGCTCCGATTTAATGAATTCTGGATCAACATTTTCTTTTCCATACCCAGATTTGATTACTTCACGAACTCCAGCTCTCAGCACGACCTTCGATCTTTCAATTGGTGATTTCGAACTCAAATACTTCTTTTCTTCCAGAATTCTAAAAGCCTTAGATTCCATTTTTCCTTTCAATCGAAGTGGCTTCTCCCCAGCATAGGGAGAAATTTCCTTGTGCACAGCTCTTCTGCCTCTTCTTTTAGCTCCAACATCAGCATCCAAATCGTCTTCATAAACTTTTAGATTATCTGGATCGGGAGGATCTGTGTAATTCATTCCGAACATCAGCATCCAAATCCCTATGCTGTGGCTTCTCCCCAGCATAGGGATAAATTTCCTTGCTTCGATCTTCTTTTTGGACTTCTTTTTGAATTTCTTGTTCTTTAACTTTTTTATTTTTTTTCCATTTCTTGATTATCCATATCTCTTGAATTTGCATCTTTATTGCTAACATCCATTTCTTCATTAACAGGTTTCGAACTTTTCTCCAAGGATTTAATTAAATCTACCTTTCCTTCTTCATTTATAACCACACCAGCATTGAATTTCTGCCCTTTATTGCTTTTCTTTGTTACTAACGTGAATCCATCATCATCCATTTTCTCTTTTTTTCCATTTTCTTCTCTGTTAACAGCAACATCAGCTACATTATCATTTTTTTTCCCATTTAGAATCCCACAATTACTATTTTTATGCCCATAAACTTTGCAGTGATTACAAACATCAGGCCTCCACGCATACTCTATCCTGCATTTTGATTCAACTTTTTCTCCTGTCCCAAAATCAATTGAGACCACACTTAATTCTTTCATCCATTCTGTTTCTGCTGACATTTCCACAAGAAATCGCATAAATGCTGGCCTTCCCCAATGTTCATTACACATTTTTTGAGTTATTTTATCCATAGCAATTGGTTTCCCAATCTCATTTGCAATCAAAGTAATTCCTTTGCTGTTCCAATACTCCAAAGGTACATTAAACACTTTAACCCAAACAGGAACTGAATTAATTTGTGGTTTACTCAGAACTAAACCTGGCCTCCATCTTTGAACAAACATAGGAACATTGTTAATCAGCCATGGCCCTCCCTCCAGCACATTCATCATTCCTTCCTTAGAATCAAACTTAAAGAAAAAAAATCCTTCATCATTTACCATTATATCCTTTAGCCCATATGTCTTCCACATCTTAAAAGTGAAATGATTAACAGTTGGAAACGCAAGTTTTTTCCCCACAAAAAACCCATACAAAGTAGCATGATAAGGAGCTCCACCCAACATTAAATCTGCATAAGGCAACTCAACTTTCCCCTTAGGCTTTCCATCATCTTTTGGAATTACTTTGATATTAAGATCCACTGCAGTGATTGTTGATTCAACCATACGAGCATAAGATTTTTTATTGTAATCACTAACCAACTTAGCTGCAGGGGATATAACAGGTTTGGAAAAATCCACGTTCAAGAAATTTGCTCCCTGTTCCTTCTTCATATCATTACCAGAATCAACTTCCAAATTACCATTCTCATTCATAGAATCTTTCATATCTTCATCAATACAATTAGTAGGACTACTAATTGGGTTAATAGGATTATCTTCAGAGACTAAAATGGTACCTGATATAACAGGAGCAACTTGCGATAAGGGGGACTTTCCCAAAATGCCCTTGACATTTTTTTTTTCAGTTACAGCTCCAATCACTGAAGAAGACGAAGCATTCTCCATAATCTTCGAAACATTGAGAACCTTGGAGGAAATCGATTCATCAACAGGCATCTGAATCGAAACTCTATTAGCGCTAACATTTTCCTTAGAAGAAATAAATCCCTCAAGCATGTCTGATGTTACTGGAAGCATAACAAATCCTTTTTCCTCAACCATTTCATTCTTCAATTTAGACACCCCAACTGTTTTGTTTTTATTCTGTGATTCCAATTTCTTCTCATTCGCGATCGCTTTTTCAAATGCATCTAGCTCCGATTTAATGAATTCTGGATCAACATTTTCTTTTCCATACCCAGATTTGATTACTTCACGAACTCCAGCTCTCAGCACGACCTTCGATCTTTCAATTGGTGATTTCGAACTCAAATACTTCTTTTCTTCCAGAATTCTAAAAGCCTTAGATTCCATTTTTCCTTTCAATCGAAGTGGCTTCTCCCCAGCATAGGGAGAAATTTCCTTGTGCACAGCTCTTCTGCCTCTTCTTTTAGCTCCAACATCAGCATCCAAATCGTCTTCATAAACTTTTAGATTATCTGGATCGGGAGGATCTGTGTAATTCATTCCGAACATCAGCATCCAAATCCCTATGCTGTGGCTTCTCCCCAGCATAGGGATAAATTTCCTTGCTTCGATCTTCTTTTTGGACTTCTTTTTGAATTTCTTGTTCTTTAACTTTTTTATTTTTTTTCCATTTCTTGATTATCCATATCTCTTGAATTTGCATCTTTATTGCTAACATCCATTTCTTCATTAACAGGTTTCGAACTTTTCTCCAAGGATTTAATTAAATCTACCTTTCCTTCTTCATTTATAACCACACCAGCATTGAATTTCTGCCCTTTATTGCTTTTCTTTGTTACTAACGTGAATCCATCATCATCCATTTTCTCTTTTTTCCATTTTCTTCTCTGTTAACAGCAACATCAGCTACATTATCATTTTTTTTCCCATTTAGAATCCCACAATTACTATTTTTATGCCCATAAACTTTGCAGTGATTACAAACATCAGGCCTCCACGCATACTCTATCCTGCATTTTGATTCAACTTTTTCTCCTGTCCCAAAATCAATTGAGACCACACTTAATTCTTTCATCCATTCTGTTTCTGCTGACATTTCCACAAGAAATCGCATAAATGCTGGCCTTCCCCAATGTTCATTACACATTTTTTGAGTTATTTTATCCATAGCAATTGGTTTCCCAATCTCATTTGCAATCAAAGTAATTCCTTTGCTGTTCCAATACTCCAAAGGTACATTAAACACTTTAACCCAAACAGGAACTGAATTAATTTGTGGTTTACTCAGAACTAAACCTGGCCTCCATCTTTGAACAAACATAGGAACATTGTTAATCAGCCATGGCCCTCCCTCCAGCACATTCATCATTCCTTCCTTAGAATCAAACTTAAAGAAAAAAAATCCTTCATCATTTACCATTATATCCTTTAGCCCATATGTCTTCCACATCTTAAAAGTGAAATGATTAACAGTTGGAAACGCAAGTTTTTTCCCCACAAAAAACCCATACAAAGTAGCATGATAAGGAGCTCCACCCAACATTAAATCTGCATAAGGCAACTCAACTTTCCCCTTAGGCTTTCCATCATCTTTTGGAATTACTTTGATATTAAGATCCACTGCAGTGATTGTTGATTCAACCATACGAGCATAAGATTTTTTATTGTAATCACTAACCAACTTAGCTGCAGGGGATATAACAGGTTTGGAAAAATCCACGTTCAAGAAATTTGCTCCCTGTTCCTTCTTCATATCATTACCAGAATCAACTTCCAAATTACCATTCTCATTCATAGAATCTTTCATATCTTCATCAATACAATTAGTAGGACTACTAATTGGGTTAATAGGATTATCTTCAGAGACTAAAATGGTACCTGATATAACAGGAGCAACTTGCGATAAGGGGGACTTTCCCAAAATGCCCTTGACATTTTTTTTTTCAGTTACAGCTCCAATCACTGAAGAAGACGAAGCATTCTCCATAATCTTCGAAACATTGAGAACCTTGGAGGAAATCGATTCATCAACAGGCATCTGAATCGAAACTCTATTAGCGCTAACATTTTCCTTAGAAGAAATAAATCCCTCAAGCATGTCTGATGTTACTGGAAGCATAACAAATCCTTTTTCCTCAACCATTTCATTCTTCAATTTAGACACCCCAACTGTTTTGTTTTTATTCTGTGATTCCAATTTCTTCTCATTCGCGATCGCTTTTTCAAATGCATCTAGCTCCGATTTAATGAATTCTGGATCAACATTTTCTTTTCCATACCCAGATTTGATTACTTCACGAACTCCAGCTCTCAGCACGACCTTCGATCTTTCAATTGGTGATTTCGAACTCAAATACTTCTTTTCTTCCAGAATTCTAAAAGCCTTAGATTCCATTTTTCCTTTCAATCGAAGTGGCTTCTCCCCAGCATAGGGAGAAATTTCCTTGTGCACAGCTCTTCTGCCTCTTCTTTTAGCTCCAACATCAGCATCCAAATCGTCTTCATAAACTTTTAGATTATCTGGATCGGGAGGATCTGTGTAATTCATTCCGAACATCAGCATCCAAATCCCTATGCTGTGGCTTCTCCCCAGCATAGGGATAAATTTCCTTGCTTCGATCTTCTTTTTGGACTTCTTTTTGAATTTCTTGTTCTTTAACTTTTTTATTTTTTTTCCATTTCTTGATTATCCATATCTCTTGAATTTGCATCTTTATTGCTAACATCCATTTCTTCATTAACAGGTTTCGAACTTTTCTCCAAGGATTTAATTAAATCTACCTTTCCTTCTTCATTTATAACCACACCAGCATTGAATTTCTGCCCTTTATTGCTTTTCTTTGTTACTAACGTGAATCCATCATCATCCATTTTCTCTTTTTTTCCATTTTCTTCTCTGTTAACAGCAACATCAGCTACATTATCATTTTTTTTCCCATTTAGAATCCCACAATTACTATTTTTATGCCCATAAACTTTGCAGTGATTACAAACATCAGGCCTCCACGCATACTCTATCCTGCATTTTGATTCAACTTTTTCTCCTGTCCCAAAATCAATTGAGACCACACTTAATTCTTTCATCCATTCTGTTTCTGCTGACATTTCCACAAGAAATCGCATAAATGTTGGCCTTCCCCAATGTTCATTACACATTTTTTGAGTTATTTTATCCATAGCAATTGGTTTCCCAATCTCATTTGCAATCAAAGTAATTCCTTTGCTGTTCCAATACTCCAAAGGTACATTAAACACTTTAACCCAAACAGGAACTGAATTAATTTGTGGTTTACTCAGAACTAAACCTGGCCTCCATCTTTGAACAAACATAGGAACATTGTTAATCAGCCATGGCCCTCCCTCCAGCACATTCATCATTCCTTCCTTAGAATCAAACTTAAAGAAAAAAAATCCTTCATCATTTACCATTATATCCTTTAGCCCATATGTCTTCCACATCTTAAAAGTGAAATGATTAACAGTTGGAAATGCAAGTTTTTTCCCCACAAAAAACCCATACAAAGTAGCATGATAAGGAGCTCCACCCAACATTAAATCTGCATAAGGCAACTCAACTTTCCCCTTAGGCTTTCCATCATCTTTTGGAATTACTTTGATATTAAGATCCACTGCAGTGATTGTTGATTCAACCATACGAGCATAAGATTTTTTATTGTAATCACTAACCAACTTAGCTGCAGGGGATATAACAGGTTTGGAAAAATCCACGTTCAAGAAATTTGCTCCCTGTTCCTTCTTCATATCATTACCAGAATCAACTTCCAAATTACCATTCTCATTCATAGAATCTTTCATATCTTCATCAATACAATTAGTAGGACTACTAATTGGGTTAATAGGATTATCTTCAGAGACTAAAATGGTACCTGATATAACAGGAGCAACTTGCGATAAGGGGGACTTTCCCAAAATGCCCTTGACATTTTTTTTTCAGTTACAGCTCCAATCACTGAAGAAGACGAAGCATTCTCCATAATCTTCGAAACATTGAGAACCTTGGAGGAAATCGATTCATCAACAGGCATCTGAATCGAAACTCTATTAGCGCTAACATTTTCCTTAGAAGAAATAAATCCCTCAAGCATGTCTGATGTTACTGGAAGCATAACAAATCCTTTTTCCTCAACCATTTCATTCTTCAATTTAGACACCCCAACTGTTTTGTTTTTATTCTGTGATTCCAATTTCTTCTCATTCGCGATCGCTTTTTCAAATGCATCTAGCTCCGATTTAATGAATTCTGGATCAACATTTTCTTTTCCATACCCAGATTTGATTACTTCACGAACTCCAGCTCTCAGCACGACCTTCGATCTTTCAATTGGTGATTTCGAACTCAAATACTTCTTTTCTTCCAGAATTCTAAAAGCCTTAGATTCCATTTTTCCTTTCAATCGAAGTGGCTTCTCCCCAGCATAGGGAGAAATTTCCTTGTGCACAGCTCTTCTGCCTCTTCTTTTAGCTCCAACATCAGCATCCAAATCGTCTTCATAAACTTTTAGATTATCTGGATCGGGAGGATCTGTGTAATTCATTCCGAACATCAGCATCCAAATCCCTATGCTGTGGCTTCTCCCCAGCATAGGGATAAATTTCCTTGCTTCGATCTTCTTTTTGGACTTCTTTTTGAATTTCTTGTTCTTTAACTTTTTTATTTTTTTTCCATTTCTTGATTATCCATATCTCTTGAATTTGCATCTTTATTGCTAACATCCATTTCTTCATTAACAGGTTTCGAACTTTTCTCCAAGGATTTAATTAAATCTACCTTTCCTTCTTCATTTATAACCACACCAGCATTGAATTTCTGCCCTTTATTGCTTTTCTTTGTTACTAACGTGAATCCATCATCATCCATTTTCTCTTTTTTTCCATTTTCTTCTCTGTTAACAGCAACATCAGCTACATTATCATTTTTTTTCCCATTTAGAATCCCACAATTACTATTTTTATGCCCATAAACTTTGCAGTGATTACAAACATCAGGCCTCCACGCATACTCTATCCTGCATTTTGATTCAACTTTTTCTCCTGTCCCAAAATCAATTGAGACCACACTTAATTCTTTCATCCATTCTGTTTCTGCTGACATTTCCACAAGAAATCGCATAAATGTTGGCCTTCCCCAATGTTCATTACACATTTTTTGAGTTATTTTATCCATAGCAATTGGTTTCCCAATCTCATTTGCAATCAAAGTAATTCCTTTGCTGTTCCAATACTCCAAAGGTACATTAAACACTTTAACCCAAACAGGAACTGAATTAATTTGTGGTTTACTCAGAACTAAACCTGGCCTCCATCTTTGAACAAACATAGGAACATTGTTAATCAGCCATGGCCCTCCCTCCAGCACATTCATCATTCCTTCCTTAGAATCAAACTTAAAGAAAAAAAATCCTTCATCATTTACCATTATATCCTTTAGCCCATATGTCTTCCACATCTTAAAAGTGAAATGATTAACAGTTGGAAACGCAAGTTTTTTCCCCACAAAAAACCCATACAAAGTAGCATGATAAGGAGCTCCACCCAACATTAAATCTGCATAAGGCAACTCAACTTTCCCCTTAGGCTTTCCATCATCTTTTGGAATTACTTTGATATTAAGATCCACTGCAGTGATTGTTGATTCAACCATACGAGCATAAGATTTTTTATTGTAATCACTAACCAACTTAGCTGCAGGGGATATAACAGGTTTGGAAAAATCCACGTTCAAGAAATTTGCTCCCTGTTCCTTCTTCATATCATTACCAGAATCAACTTCCAAATTACCATTCTCATTCATAGAATCTTTCATATCTTCATCAATACAATTAGTAGGACTACTAATTGGGTTAATAGGATTATCTTCAGAGACTAAAATGGTACCTGATATAACAGGAGCAACTTGCGATAAGGGGGACTTTCCCAAAATGCCCTTGACATTTTTTTTTTCAGTTACAGCTCCAATCACTGAAGAAGACGAAGCATTCTCCATAATCTTCGAAACATTGAGAACCTTGGAGGAAATCGATTCATCAACAGGCATCTGAATCGAAACTCTATTAGCGCTAACATTTTCCTTAGAAGAAATAAATCCCTCAAGCATGTCTGATGTTACTGGAAGCATAACAAATCCTTTTTCCTCAACCATTTCATTCTTCAATTTAGACACCCCAACTGTTTTGTTTTTATTCTGTGATTCCAATTTCTTCTCATTCGCGATCGCTTTTTCAAATGCATCTAGCTCCGATTTAATGAATTCTGGATCAACATTTTCTTTTCCATACCCAGATTTGATTACTTCACGAACTCCAGCTCTCAGCACGACCTTCGATCTTTCAATTGGTGATTTCGAACTCAAATACTTCTTTTCTTCCAGAATTCTAAAAGCCTTAGATTCCATTTTTCCTTTCAATCGAAGTGGCTTCTCCCCAGCATAGGGAGAAATTTCCTTGTGCACAGCTCTTCTGCCTCTTCTTTTAGCTCCAACATCAGCATCCAAATCGTCTTCATAAACTTTTAGATTATCTGGATCGGGAGGATCTGTGTAATTCATTCCGAACATCAGCATCCAAATCCCTATGCTGTGGCTTCTCCCCAGCATAGGGATAAATTTCCTTGCTTCGATCTTCTTTTTGGACTTCTTTTTGAATTTCTTGTTCTTTAACTTTTTTATTTTTTTTCCATTTCTTGATTATCCATATCTCTTGAATTTGCATCTTTATTGCTAACATCCATTTCTTCATTAACAGGTTTCGAACTTTTCTCCAAGGATTTAATTAAATCTACCTTTCCTTCTTCATTTATAACCACACCAGCATTGAATTTCTGCCCTTTATTGCTTTTCTTTGTTACTAACGTGAATCCATCATCATCCATTTTCTCTTTTTTTCCATTTTCTTCTCTGTTAACAGCAACATCAGCTACATTATCATTTTTTTTCCCATTTAGAATCCCACAATTACTATTTTTATGCCCATAAACTTTGCAGTGATTACAAACATCAGGCCTCCACGCATACTCTATCCTGCATTTTGATTCAACTTTTTCTCCTGTCCCAAAATCAATTGAGACCACACTTAATTCTTTCATCCATTCTGTTTCTGCTGACATTTCCACAAGAAATCGCATAAATGCTGGCCTTCCCCAATGTTCATTACACATTTTTTGAGTTATTTTATCCATAGCAATTGGTTTCCCAATCTCATTTGCAATCAAAGTAATTCCTTTGCTGTTCCAATACTCCAAAGGTACATTAAACACTTTAACCCAAACAGGAACTGAATTAATTTGTGGTTTACTCAGAACTAAACCTGGCCTCCATCTTTGAACAAACATAGGAACATTGTTAATCAGCCATGGCCCTCCCTCCAGCACATTCATCATTCCTTCCTTAGAATCAAACTTAAAGAAAAAAAATCCTTCATCATTTACCATTATATCCTTTAGCCCATATGTCTTCCACATCTTAAAAGTGAAATGATTAACAGTTGGAAACGCAAGTTTTTTCCCCACAAAAAACCCATACAAAGTAGCATGATAAGGAGCTCCACCCAACATTAAATCTGCATAAGGCAACTCAACTTTCCCCTTAGGCTTTCCATCATCTTTTGGAATTACTTTGATATTAAGATCCACTGCAGTGATTGTTGATTCAACCATACGAGCATAAGATTTTTTATTGTAATCACTAACCAACTTAGCTGCAGGGGATATAACAGGTTTGGAAAAATCCACGTTCAAGAAATTTGCTCCCTGTTCCTTCTTCATATCATTACCAGAATCAACTTCCAAATTACCATTCTCATTCATAGAATCTTTCATATCTTCATCAATACAATTAGTAGGACTACTAATTGGGTTAATAGGATTATCTTCAGAGACTAAAATGGTACCTGATATAACAGGAGCAACTTGCGATAAGGGGGACTTTCCCAAAATGCCCTTGACATTTTTTTTTCAGTTACAGCTCCAATCACTGAAGAAGACGAAGCATTCTCCATAATCTTCGAAACATTGAGAACCTTGGAGGAAATCGATTCATCAACAGGCATCTGAATCGAAACTCTATTAGCGCTAACATTTTCCTTAGAAGAAATAAATCCCTCAAGCATGTCTGATGTTACTGGAAGCATAACAAATCCTTTTTCCTCAACCATTTCATTCTTCAATTTAGACACCCCAACTGTTTTGTTTTTATTATGTGATTCCAATTTCTTCTCATTCGCGATCGCTTTTTCAAATGCATCTAGCTCCGATTTAATGAATTCTGGATCAACATTTTCTTTTCCATACCCAGATTTGATTACTTCACGAACTCCAGCTCTCAGCACGACCTTCGATCTTTCAATTGGTGATTTCGAACTCAAATACTTCTTTTCTTCCAGAATTCTAAAAGCCTTAGATTCCATTTTTCCTTTCAATCGAAGTGGCTTCTCCCCAGCATAGGGAGAAATTTCCTTGTGCACAGCTCTTCTGCCTCTTCTTTTAGCTCCAACATCAGCATCCAAATCGTCGTCATAAACTTTTAGATTATCTGGATCGGGAGGATCTGTGTAATTCATTCCGAACATCAGCATCCAAATCCCTATGCTGTGGCTTCTCCCCAGCATAGGGATAAATTTCCTTGCTTCGATCTTCTTTTTGGACTTCTTTTTGAATTTCTTGTTCTTTAACTTTTTTATTTTTTTTCCATTTCTTGATTATCCATATCTCTTGAATTTGCATCTTTATTGCTAACATCCATTTCTTCATTAACAGGTTTCGAACTTTTCTCCAAGGATTTAATTAAATCTACCTTTCCTTCTTCATTTATAACCACACCAGCATTGAATTTCTGGCCTTTATTGCTTTTCTTTGTTACTAACGTGAATCCATCATCATCCATTTTCTCTTTTTTTCCATTTTCTTCTCTGTTAACAGCAACATCAGCTACATTATCATTTTTTTTCCCATTTAGAATCCCACAATTACTATTTTTATGCCCATAAACTTTGCAGTGATTACAAACATCAGGCCTCCACGCATACTCTATCCTGCATTTTGATTCAACTTTTTCTCCTGTCCCAAAATCAATTGAGACCACACTTAATTCTTTCATCCATTCTGTTTCTGCTGACATTTCCACAAGAAATCGCATAAATGCTGGCCTTCCCCAATGTTCATTACACATTTTTTGAGTTATTTTATCCATAGCAATTGGTTTCCCAATCTCATTTGCAATCAAAGTAATTCCTTTGCTGTTCCAATACTCCAAAGGTACATTAAACACTTTAACCCAAACAGGAACTGAATTAATTTGTGGTTTACTCAGAACTAAACCTGGCCTCCATCTTTGAACAAACATAGGAACATTGTTAATCAGCCATGGCCCTCCCTCCAGCACATTCATCATTCCTTCCTTAGAATCAAACTTAAAGAAAAAAAATCCTTCATCATTTACCATTATATCCTTTAGCCCATATGTCTTCCACATCTTAAAAGTGAAATGATTAACAGTTGGAAACGCAAGTTTTTTCCCCACAAAAAACCCATACAAAGTAGCATGATAAGGAGCTCCACCCAACATTAAATCTGCATAAGGCAACTCAACTTTCCCCTTAGGCTTTCCATCATCTTTTGGAATTACTTTGATATTAAGATCCACTGCAGTGATTGTTGATTCAACCATACGAGCATAAGATTTTTTATTGTAATCACTAACCAACTTAGCTGCAGGGGATATAACAGGTTTGGAAAAATCCACGTTCAAGAAATTTGCTCCCTGTTCCTTCTTCATATCATTACCAGAATCAACTTCCAAATTACCATTCTCATTCATAGAATCTTTCATATCTTCATCAATACAATTAGTAGGACTACTAATTGGGTTAATAGGATTATCTTCAGAGACTAAAATGGTACCTGATATAACAGGAGCAACTTGCGATAAGGGGGACTTTCCCAAAATGCCCTTGACATTTTTTTTTTCAGTTACAGCTCCAATCACTGAAGAAGACGAAGCATTCTCCATAATCTTCGAAACATTGAGAACCTTGGAGGAAATCGATTCATCAACAGGCATCTGAATCGAAACTCTATTAGCGCTAACATTTTCCTTAGAAGAAATAAATCCCTCAACCATGTCTGATGTTACTGGAAGCATAACAAATCCTTTTTCCTCAACCATTTCATTCTTCAATTTAGACACCCCAACTGTTTTGTTTTTATTCTGTGATTCCAATTTCTTCTCATTCGCGATCGCTTTTTCAAATGCATCTAGCTCCGATTTAATGAATTCTGGATCAACATTTTCTTTTCCATACCCAGATTTGATTACTTCACGAACTCCAGCTCTCAGCACGACCTTCGATCTTTCAATTGGTGATTTCGAACTCAAATACTTCTTTTCTTCCAGAATTCTAAAAGCCTTAGATTCCATTTTTCCTTTCAATCGAAGTGGCTTCTCCCCAGCATAGGGAGAAATTTCCTTGTGCACAGCTCTTCTGCCTCTTCTTTTAGCTCCAACATCAGCATCCAAATCGTCTTCATAAACTTTTAGATTATCTGGATCGGGAGGATCTGTGTAATTCATTCCGAACATCAGCATCCAAATCCCTATGCTGTGGCTTCTCCCCAGCATAGGGATAAATTTCCTTGCTTCGATCTTCTTTTTGGACTTCTTTTTGAATTTCTTGTTCTTTAACTTTTTTATTTTTTTTCCATTTCTTGATTATCCATATCTCTTGAATTTGCATCTTTATTGCTAACATCCATTTCTTCATTAACAGGTTTCGAACTTTTCTCCAAGGATTTAATTAAATCTACCTTTCCTTCTTCATTTATAACCACACCAGCATTGAATTTCTGGCCTTTATTGCTTTTCTTTGTTACTAACGTGAATCCATCATCATCCATTTTCTCTTTTTTTCCATTTTCTTCTCTGTTAACAGCAACATCAGCTACATTATCATTTTTTTTCCCATTTAGAATCCCACAATTACTATTTTTATGCCCATAAACTTTGCAGTGATTACAAACATCAGGCCTCCACGCATACTCTATCCTGCATTTTGATTCAACTTTTTCTCCTGTCCCAAAATCAATTGAGACCACACTTAATTCTTTCATCCATTCTGTTTCTGCTGACATTTCCACAAGAAATCGCATAAATGCTGGCCTTCCCCAATGTTCATTACACATTTTTTGAGTTATTTTATCCATAGCAATTGGTTTCCCAATCTCATTTGCAATCAAAGTAATTCCTTTGCTGTTCCAATACTCCAAAGGTACATTAAACACTTTAACCCAAACAGGAACTGAATTAATTTGTGGTTTACTCAGAACTAAACCTGGCCTCCATCTTTGAACAAACATAGGAACATTGTTAATCAGCCATGGCCCTCCCTCCAGCACATTCATCATTCCTTCCTTAGAATCAAACTTAAAGAAAAAAAATCCTTCATCATTTACCATTATATCCTTTAGCCCATATGTCTTCCACATCTTAAAAGTGAAATGATTAACAGTTGGAAACGCAAGTTTTTTCCCCACAAAAAACCCATACAAAGTAGCATGATAAGGAGCTCCACCCAACATTAAATCTGCATAAGGCAACTCAACTTTCCCCTTAGGCTTTCCATCATCTTTTGGAATTACTTTGATATTAAGATCCACTGCAGTGATTGTTGATTCAACCATACGAGCATAAGATTTTTTATTGTAATCACTAACCAACTTAGCTGCAGGGGATATAACAGGTTTGGAAAAATCCACGTTCAAGAAATTTGCTCCCTGTTCCTTCTTCATATCATTACCAGAATCAACTTCCAAATTACCATTCTCATTCATAGAATCTTTCATATCTTCATCAATACAATTAGTAGGACTACTAATTGGGTTAATAGGATTATCTTCAGAGACTAAAATGGTACCTGATATAACAGGAGCAACTTGCGATAAGGGGGACTTTCCCAAAATGCCCTTGACATTTTTTTTTTCAGTTACAGCTCCAATCACTGAAGAAGACGAAGCATTCTCCATAATCTTCGAAACATTGAGAACCTTGGAGGAAATCGATTCATCAACAGGCATCTGAATCGAAACTCTATTAGCGCTAACATTTTCCTTAGAAGAAATAAATCCCTCAAGCATGTCTGATGTTACTGGAAGCATAACAAATCCTTTTTCCTCAACCATTTCATTCTTCAATTTAGACACCCCAACTGTTTTGTTTTTATTCTGTGATTCCAATTTCTTCTCATTCGCGATCGCTTTTTCAAATGCATCTAGCTCCGATTTAATGAATTCTGGATCAACATTTTCTTTTCCATACCCAGATTTGATTACTTCACGAACTCCAGCTCTCAGCACGACCTTCGATCTTTCAATTGGTGATTTCGAACTCAAATACTTCTTTTCTTCCAGAATTCTAAAAGCCTTAGATTCCATTTTTCCTTTCAATCGAAGTGGCTTCTCCCCAGCATAGGGAGAAATTTCCTTGTGCACAGCTCTTCTGCCTCTTCTTTTAGCTCCAACATCAGCATCCAAATCGTCTTCATAAACTTTTAGATTATCTGGATCGGGAGGATCTGTGTAATTCATTCCGAACATCAGCATCCAAATCCCTATGCTGTGGCTTCTCCCCAGCATAGGGATAAATTTCCTTGCTTCGATCTTCTTTTTGGACTTCTTTTTGAATTTCTTGTTCTTTAACTTTTTTATTTTTTTTCCATTTCTTGATTATCCATATCTCTTGAATTTGCATCTTTATTGCTAACATCCATTTCTTCATTAACAGGTTTCGAACTTTTCTCCAAGGATTTAATTAAATCTACCTTTCCTTCTTCATTTATAACCACACCAGCATTGAATTTCTGCCCTTTATTGCTTTTCTTTGTTACTAACGTGAATCCATCATCATCCATTTTCTCTTTTTTTCCATTTTCTTCTCTGTTAACAGCAACATCAGCTACATTATCATTTTTTTTCCCATTTAGAATCCCACAATTACTATTTTTATGCCCATAAACTTTGCAGTGATTACAAACATCAGGCCTCCACGCATACTCTATCCTGCATTTTGATTCAACTTTTTCTCCTGTCCCAAAATCAATTGAGACCACACTTAATTCTTTCATCCATTCTGTTTCTGCTGACATTTCCACAAGAAATCGCATAAATGCTGGCCTTCCCCAATGTTCATTACACATTTTTTGAGTTATTTTATCCATAGCAATTGGTTTCCCAATCTCATTTGCAATCAAAGTAATTCCTTTGCTGTTCCAATACTCCAAAGGTACATTAAACACTTTAACCCAAACAGGAACTGAATTAATTTGTGGTTTACTCAGAACTAAACCTGGCCTCCATCTTTGAACAAACATAGGAACATTGTTAATCAGCCATGGCCCTCCCTCCAGCACATTCATCATTCCTTCCTTAGAATCAAACTTAAAGAAAAAAAATCCTTCATCATTTACCATTATATCCTTTAGCCCATATGTCTTCCACATCTTAAAAGTGAAATGATTAACAGTTGGAAACGCAAGTTTTTTCCCCACAAAAAACCCATACAAAGTAGCATGATAAGGAGCTCCACCCAACATTAAATCTGCATAAGGCAACTCAACTTTCCCCTTAGGCTTTCCATCATCTTTTGGAATTACTTTGATATTAAGATCCACTGCAGTGATTGTTGATTCAACCATACGAGCATAAGATTTTTTATTGTAATCACTAACCAACTTAGCTGCAGGGGATATAACAGGTTTGGAAAAATCCACGTTCAAGAAATTTGCTCCCTGTTCCTTCTTCATATCATTACCAGAATCAACTTCCAAATTACCATTCTCATTCATAGAATCTTTCATATCTTCATCAATACAATTAGTAGGACTACTAATTGGGTTAATAGGATTATCTTCAGAGACTAAAATGGTACCTGATATAACAGGAGCAACTTGCGATAAGGGGGACTTTCCCAAAATGCCCTTGACATTTTTTTTTTCAGTTACAGCTCCAATCACTGAAGAAGACGAAGCATTCTCCATAATCTTCGAAACATTGAGAACCTTGGAGGAAATCGATTCATCAACAGGCATCTGAATCGAAACTCTATTAGCGCTAACATTTTCCTTAGAAGAAATAAATCCCTCAACCATGTCTGATGTTACTGGAAGCATAACAAATCCTTTTTCCTCAACCATTTCATTCTTCAATTTAGACACCCCAACTGTTTTGTTTTTATTCTGTGATTCCAATTTCTTCTCATTCGCGATCGCTTTTTCAAATGCATCTAGCTCCGATTTAATGAATTCTGGATCAACATTTTCTTTTCCATACCCAGATTTGATTACTTCACGAACTCCAGCTCTCAGCACGACCTTCGATCTTTCAATTGGTGATTTCGAACTCAAATACTTCTTTTCTTCCAGAATTCTAAAAGCCTTAGATTCCATTTTTCCTTTCAATCGAAGTGGCTTCTCCCCAGCATAGGGAGAAATTTCCTTGTGCACAGCTCTTCTGCCTCTTCTTTTAGCTCCAACATCAGCATCCAAATCGTCTTCATAAACTTTTAGATTATCTGGATCGGGAGGATCTGTGTAATTCATTCCGAACATCAGCATCCAAATCCCTATGCTGTGGCTTCTCCCCAGCATAGGGATAAATTTCCTTGCTTCGATCTTCTTTTTGGACTTCTTTTTGAATTTCTTGTTCTTTAACTTTTTTATTTTTTTCCATTTCTTGATTATCCATATCTCTTGAATTTGCATCTTTATTGCTAACATCCATTTCTTCATTAACAGGTTTCGAACTTTTCTCCAAGGATTTAATTAAATCTACCTTTCCTTCTTCATTTATAACCACACCAGCATTGAATTTCTGCCCTTTATTGCTTTTCTTTGTTACTAACGTGAATCCATCATCATCCATTTTCTCTTTTTTTCCATTTTCTTCTCTGTTAACAGCAACATCAGCTACATTATCATTTTTTTTCCCATTTAGAATCCCACAATTACTATTTTTATGCCCATAAACTTTGCAGTGATTACAAACATCAGGCCTCCACGCATACTCTATCCTGCATTTTGATTCAACTTTTTCTCCTGTCCCAAAATCAATTGAGACCACACTTAATTCTTTCATCCATTCTGTTTCTGCTGACATTTCCACAAGAAATCGCATAAATGCTGGCCTTCCCCAATGTTCATTACACATTTTTTGAGTTATTTTATCCATAGCAATTGGTTTCCCAATCTCATTTGCAATCAAAGTAATTCCTTTGCTGTTCCAATACTCCAAAGGTACATTAAACACTTTAACCCAAACAGGAACTGAATTAATTTGTGGTTTACTCAGAACTAAACCTGGCCTCCATCTTTGAGCAAACATAGGAACATTGTTAATCAGCCATGGCCCTCCCTCCAGCACATTCATCATTCCTTCCTTAGAATCAAACTTAAAGAAAAAAAATCCTTCATCATTTACCATTATATCCTTTAGCCCATATGTCTTCCACATCTTAAAAGTGAAATGATTAACAGTTGGAAACGCAAGTTTTTTCCCCACAAAAAACCCATACAAAGTAGCATGATAAGGAGCTCCACCCAACATTAAATCTGCATAAGGCAACTCAACTTTCCCCTTAGGCTTTCCATCATCTTTTGGAATTACTTTGATATTAAGATCCACTGCAGTGATTGTTGATTCAACCATACGAGCATAAGATTTTTTATTGTAATCACTAACCAACTTAGCTGCAGGGGATATAACAGGTTTGGAAAAATCCACGTTCAAGAAATTTGCTCCCTGTTCCTTCTTCATATCATTACCAGAATCAACTTCCAAATTACCATTCTCATTCATAGAATCTTTCATATCTTCATCAATACAATTAGTAGGACTACTAATTGGGTTAATAGGATTATCTTCAGAGACTAAAATGGTACCTGATATAACAGGAGCAACTTGCGATAAGGGGGACTTTCCCAAAATGCCCTTGACATTTTTTTTTTCAGTTACAGCTCCAATCACTGAAGAAGACGAAGCATTCTCCATAATCTTCGAAACATTGAGAACCTTGGAGGAAATCGATTCATCAACAGGCATCTGAATCGAAACTCTATTAGCGCTAACATTTTCCTTAGAAGAAATAAATCCCTCAAGCATGTCTGATGTTACTGGAAGCATAACAAATCCTTTTTCCTCAACCATTTCATTCTTCAATTTAGACACCCCAACTGTTTTGTTTTTATTCTGTGATTCCAATTTCTTCTCATTCGCGATCGCTTTTTCAAATGCATCTAGCTCCGATTTAATGAATTCTGGATCAACATTTTCTTTTCCATACCCAGATTTGATTACTTCACGAACTCCAGCTCTCAGCACGACCTTCGATCTTTCAATTGGTGATTTCGAACTCAAATACTTCTTTTCTTCCAGAATTCTAAAAGCCTTAGATTCCATTTTTCCTTTCAATCGAAGTGGCTTCTCCCCAGCATAGGGAGAAATTTCCTTGTGCACAGCTCTTCTGCCTCTTCTTTTAGCTCCAACATCAGCATCCAAATCGTCTTCATAAACTTTTAGATTATCTGGATCGGGAGGATCTGTGTAATTCATTCCGAACATCAGCATCCAAATCCCTATGCTGTGGCTTCTCCCCAGCATAGGGATAAATTTCCTTGCTTCGATCTTCTTTTTGGACTTCTTTTTGAATTTCTTGTTCTTTAACTTTTTTATTTTTTTTCCATTTCTTGATTATCCATATCTCTTGAATTTGCATCTTTATTGCTAACATCCATTTCTTCATTAACAGGTTTCGAACTTTTCTCCAAGGATTTAATTAAATCTACCTTTCCTTCTTCATTTATAACCACACCAGCATTGAATTTCTGCCCTTTATTGCTTTTCTTTGTTACTAACGTGAATCCATCATCATCCATTTTCTCTTTTTTTCCATTTTCTTCTCTGTTAACAGCAACATCAGCTACATTATCATTTTTTTCCCATTTAGAATCCCACAAGTACTATTTTTATGCCCATAAACTTTGCAGTGATTACAAACATCAGGCCTCCACGCATACTCTATCCTGCATTTTGATTCAACTTTTTCTCCTGTCCCAAAATCAATTGAGACCACACTTAATTCTTTCATCCATTCTGTTTCTGCTGACATTTCCACAAGAAATCGCATAAATGCTGGCCTTCCCCAATGTTCATTACACATTTTTTGAGTTATTTTATCCATAGCAATTGGTTTCCCAATCTCATTTGCAATCAAAGTAATTCCTTTGCTGTTCCAATACTCCAAAGGTACATTAAACACTTTAACCCAAACAGGAACTGAATTAATTTGTGGTTTACTCAGAACTAAACCTGGCCTCCATCTTTGAGCAAACATAGGAACATTGTTAATCAGCCATGGCCCTCCCTCCAGCACATTCATCATTCCTTCCTTAGAATCAAACTTAAAGAAAAAAAATCCTTCATCATTTACCATTATATCCTTTAGCCCATATGTCTTCCACATCTTAAAAGTGAAATGATTAACAGTTGGAAACGCAAGTTTTTTCCCCACAAAAAACCCATACAAAGTAGCATGATAAGGAGCTCCACCCAACATTAAATCTGCATAAGGCAACTCAACTTTCCCCTTAGGCTTTCCATCATCTTTTGGAATTACTTTGATATTAAGATCCACTGCAGTGATTGTTGATTCAACCATACGAGCATAAGATTTTTTATTGTAATCACTAACCAACTTAGCTGCAGGGGATATAACAGGTTTGGAAAAATCCACGTTCAAGAAATTTGCTCCCTGTTCCTTCTTCATATCATTACCAGAATCAACTTCCAAATTACCATTCTCATTCATAGAATCTTTCATATCTTCATCAATACAATTAGTAGGACTACTAATTGGGTTAATAGGATTATCTTCAGAGACTAAAATGGGACCTGATATAACAGGAGCAACTTGCGATAAGGGGGACTTTCCCAAAATGCCCTTGACATTTTTTTTTTCAGTTACAGCTCCAATCACTGAAGAAGACGAAGCATTCTCCATAATCTTCGAAACATTGAGAACCTTGGAGGAAATCGATTCATCAACAGGCATCTGAATCGAAACTCTATTAGCGCTAACATTTTCCTTAGAAGAAATAAATCCCTCAACCATGTCTGATGTTACTGGAAGCATAACAAATCCTTTTTCCTCAACCATTTCATTCTTCAATTTAGACACCCCAACTGTTTTGTTTTTATTCTGTGATTCCAATTTCTTCTCATTCGCGATCGCTTTTTCAAATGCATCTAGCTCCGATTTAATGAATTATGGATCAACATTTTCTTTTCCATACCCAGATTTGATTACTTCACGAACTCCAGCTCTCAGCACGACCTTCGATCTTTCAATTGGTGATTTCGAACTCAAATACTTCTTTTCTTCCAGAATTCTAAAAGCCTTAGATTCCATTTTTCCTTTCAATCGAAGTGGCTTCTCCCCAGCATAGGGAGAAATTTCCTTGTGCACAGCTCTTCTGCCTCTTCTTTTAGCTCCAACATCAGCATCCAAATCGTCTTCATAAACTTTTAGATTATATGGATCGGGAGGATCTGTGTAATTCATTCCGAACATCAGCATCCAAATCCCTATGCTGTGGCTTCTCCCCAGCATAGGGATAAATTTCCTTGCTTCGATCTTCTTTTTGGACTTCTTTTTGAATTTCTTGTTCTTTAACTTTTTTATTTTTTTCCATTTCTTGATTATCCATATCTCTTGAATTTGCATCTTTATTGCTAACATCCATTTCTTCATTAACAGGTTTCGAACTTTTCTCCAAGGATTTAATTAAATCTACCTTTCCTTCTTCATTTATAACCACACCAGCATTGAATTTCTGCCCTTTATTGCTTTTCTTTGTTACTAACGTGAATCCATCATCATCCATTTTCTCTTTTTTTCCATTTTCTTCTCTGTTAACAGCAACATCAGCTACATTATCATTTTTTTTCCCATTTAGAATCCCACAATTACTATTTTTATGCCCATAAACTTTGCAGTGATTACAAACATCATGCCTCCACGCATACTCTATCCTGCATTTTGATTCAACTTTTTCTCCTGTCCCAAAATCAATTGAGACCACACTTAATTCTTTCATCCATTCTGTTTCTGCTGACATTTCCACAAGAAATCGCATAAATGCTGGCCTTCCCCAATGTTCATTACACATTTTTTGAGTTATTTTATCCATAGCAATTGGTTTCCCAATCTCATTTGCAATCAAAGTAATTCCTTTGCTGTTCCAATACTCCAAAGGTACATTAAACACTTTAACCCAAACAGGAACTGAATTAATTTGTGGTTTACTCAGAACTAAACCTGGCCTCCATCTTTGAACAAACATAGGAACATTGTTAATCAGCCATGGCCCTCCCTCCAGCACATTCATCATTCCTTCCTTAGAATCAAACTTAAAGAAAAAAAATCCTTCATCATTTACCATTATATCCTTTAGCCCATATGTCTTCCACATCTTAAAAGTGAAATGATTAACAGTTGGAAACGCAAGTTTTTTCCCCACAAAAAACCCATACAAAGTAGCATGATAAGGAGCTCCACCCAACATTAAATCTGCATAAGGCAACTCAACTTTCCCCTTAGGCTTTCCATCATCTTTTGGAATTACTTTGATATTAAGATCCACTGCAGTGATTGTTGATTCAACCATACGAGCATAAGATTTTTTATTGTAATCACTAACCAACTTAGCTGCAGGGGATATAACAGGTTTGGAAAAATCCACGTTCAAGAAATTTGCTCCCTGTTCCTTCTTCATATCATTACCAGAATCAACTTCCAAATTACCATTCTCATTCATAGAATCTTTCATATCTTCATCAATACAATTAGTAGGACTACTAATTGGGTTAATAGGATTATCTTCAGAGACTAAAATGGTACCTGATATAACAGGAGCAACTTGCGATAAGGGGGACTTTCCCAAAATGCCCTTGACATTTTTTTTTTCAGTTACAGCTCCAATCACTGAAGAAGACGAAGCATTCTCCATAATCTTCGAAACATTGAGAACCTTGGAGGAAATCGATTCATCAACAGGCATCTGAATCGAAACTCTATTAGCGCTAACATTTTCCTTAGAAGAAATAAATCCCTCAAGCATGTCTGATGTTACTGGAAGCATAACAAATCCTTTTTCCTCAACCATTTCATTCTTCAATTTAGACACCCCAACTGTTTTGTTTTTATTCTGTGATTCCAATTTCTTCTCATTCGCGATCGCTTTTTCAAATGCATCTAGCTCCGATTTAATGAATTCTGGATCAACATTTTCTTTTCCATACCCAGATTTGATTACTTCACGAACTCCAGCTCTCAGCACGACCTTCGATCTTTCAATTGGTGATTTCGAACTCAAATACTTCTTTTCTTCCAGAATTCTAAAAGCCTTAGATTCCATTTTTCCTTTCAATCGAAGTGGCTTCTCCCCAGCATAGGGAGAAATTTCCTTGTGCACAGCTCTTCTGCCTCTTCTTTTAGCTCCAACATCAGCATCCAAATCGTCTTCATAAACTTTTAGATTATCTGGATCGGGAGGATCTGTGTAATTCATTCTGAACATCAGCATCCAAATCCCTATGCTGTGGCTTCTCCCCAGCATAGGGATAAATTTCCTTGCTTCGATCTTCTTTTTGGACTTCTTTTTGAATTTCTTGTTCTTTAACTTTTTTATTTTTTTTCCATTTCTTGATTATCCATATCTCTTGAATTTGCATCTTTATTGCTAACATCCATTTCTTCATTAACAGGTTTCGAACTTTTCTCCAAGGATTTAATTAAATCTACCTTTCCTTCTTCATTTATAACCACACCAGCATTGAATTTCTGCCCTTTATTGCTTTTCTTTGTTACTAACGTGAATCCATCATCATCCATTTTCTCTTTTTTTCCATTTTCTTCTCTGTTAACAGCAACATCAGCTACATTATCATTTTTTTTCCCATTTAGAATCCCACAATTACTATTTTTATGCCCATAAACTTTGCAGTGATTACAAACATCAGGCCTCCACGCATACTCTATCCTGCATTTTGATTCAACTTTTTCTCCTGTCCCAAAATCAATTGAGACCACACTTAATTCTTTCATCCATTCTGTTTCTGCTGACATTTCCACAAGAAATCGCATAAATGCTGGCCTTCCCCAATGTTCATTACACATTTTTTGAGTTATTTTATCCATAGCAATTGGTTTCCCAATCTCATTTGCAATCAAAGTAATTCCTTTGCTGTTCCAATACTCCAAAGGTACATTAAACACTTTAACCCAAACAGGAACTGAATTAATTTGTGGTTTACTCAGAACTAAACCTGGCCTCCATCTTTGAACAAACATAGGAACATTGTTAATCAGCCATGGCCCTCCCTCCAGCACATTCATCATTCCTTCCTTAGAATCAAACTTAAAGAAAAAAAATCCTTCATCATTTACCATTATATCCTTTAGCCCATATGTCTTCCACATCTTAAAAGTGAAATGATTAACAGTTGGAAACGCAAGTTTTTTCCCCACAAAAAACCCATACAAAGTAGCATGATAAGGAGCTCCACCCAACATTAAATCTGCATAAGGCAACTCAACTTTCCCCTTAGGCTTTCCATCATCTTTTGGAATTACTTTGATATTAAGATCCACTGCAGTGATTGTTGATTCAACCATACGAGCATAAGATTTTTTATTGTAATCACTAACCAACTTAGCTGCAGGGGATATAACAGGTTTGGAAAAATCCACGTTCAAGAAATTTGCTCCCTGTTCCTTCTTCATATCATTACCAGAATCAACTTCCAAATTACCATTCTCATTCATAGAATCTTTCATATCTTCATCAATACAATTAGTAGGACTACTAATTGGGTTAATAGGATTATCTTCAGAGACTAAAATGGTACCTGATATAACAGGAGCAACTTGCGATAAGGGGGACTTTCCCAAAATGCCCTTGACATTTTTTTTTTCAGTTACAGCTCCAATCACTGAAGAAGACGAAGCATTCTCCATAATCTTCGAAACATTGAGAACCTTGGAGGAAATCGATTCATCAACAGGCATCTGAATCGAAACTCTATTAGCGCTAACATTTTCCTTAGAAGAAATAAATCCCTCAACCATGTCTGATGTTACTGGAAGCATAACAAATCCTTTTTCCTCAACCATTTCATTCTTCAATTTAGACACCCCAACTGTTTTGTTTTTATTCTGTGATTCCAATTTCTTCTCATTCGCGATCGCTTTTTCAAATGCATCTAGCTCCGATTTAATGAATTCTGGATCAACATTTTCTTTTCCATACCCAGATTTGATTACTTCACGAACTCCAGCTCTCAGCACGACCTTCGATCTTTCAATTGGTGATTTCGAACTCAAATACTTCTTTTCTTCCAGAATTCTAAAAGCCTTAGATTCCATTTTTCCTTTCAATCGAAGTGGCTTCTCCCCAGCATAGGGAGAAATTTCCTTGTGCACAGCTCTTCTGCCTCTTCTTTTAGCTCCAACATCAGCATCCAAATCGTCTTCATAAACTTTTAGATTATATGGATCGGGAGGATCTGTGTAATTCATTCCGAACATCAGCATCCAAATCCCTATGCTGTGGCTTCTCCCCAGCATAGGGAGAAATTTCCTTGCTTCGATCTTCTTTTTGGACTTCTTTTTGAATTTCTTGTTCTTTAACTTTTTTATTTTTTTCCATTTCTTGATTATCCATATCTCTTGAATTTGCATGTTTATTGCTAACATCCATTTCTTCATTAACAGGTTTCGAACTTTTCTCCAAGGATTTAATTAAATCTACCTTTCCTTCTTCATTTATAACCACACCAGCATTGAATTTCTGCCCTTTATTGCTTTTCTTTGTTACTAACGTGAATCCATCATCATCCATTTTCTCTTTTTTTCCATTTTCTTCTCTGTTAACAGCAACATCAGCTACATTATCATTTTTTTTCCCATTTAGAATCCCACAATTACTATTTTTATGCCCATAAACTTTGCAGTGATTACAAACATCAGGCCTCCACGTATACTCTATCCTGCATTTTGATTCAACTTTTTCTCCTGTCCCAAAATCAATTGAGACCACACTTAATTCTTTCATCCATTCTGTTTCTGCTGACATTTCCACAAGAAATCGCATAAATGTTGGCCTTCCCCAATGTTCATTACACATTTTTTGAGTTATTTTATCCATAGCAATTGGTTTCCCAATCTCATTTGCAATCAAAGTAATTCCTTTGCTGTTCCAATACTCCAAAGGTACATTAAACACTTTAACCCAAACAGGAACTGAATTAATTTGTGGTTTACTCAGAACTAAACCTGGCCTCCATCTTTGAACAAACATAGGAACATTGTTAATCAGCCATGGTCCTCCCTCCAGCACATTCATCATTCCTTCCTTAGAATCAAACTTAAAGAAAAAAAATCCTTCATCATTTACCATTATATCCTTTAGCCCATATGTCTTCCACATCTTAAAAGTGAAATGATTAACAGTTGGAAACGCAAGTTTTTTCCCCACAAAAACCCATACAAAGTAGCATGATAAGGAGCTCCACCCAACATTAAATCTGCATAAGGCAACTCAACTTTCCCCTTAGGCTTTCCATCATCTTTTGGAATTACTTTGATATTAAGATCCATTGCAGTGATTGTTGATTCAACCATACGAGCATAAGATTTTTTATTGTAATCACTAACCAACTTAGCTGCAGGGGATATAACAGGTTTGGAAAAATCCATGTTCAAGAAATTTGCTCCCTGTTCCTTCTTCATATCATTACCAGAATCAACTTCCAAATTACCATTCTCATTCATAGAATCTTTCATATCTTCATCAATACAATTAGTAGGACTACTAATTGGGTTAATAGGATTATCTTCAGAGACTAAAATGGTACCTGATATAACAGGAGCAACTTGCGATAAGGGGGACTTTCCCAAAATGCCCATGACATTTTTTTTTCAGTTACAGCTCCAATCACTGAAGAAGACGAAGCATTCTCCATAATCTTCGAAACATTGAGAACCTTGGAGGAAATCGATTCATCAACAGGCATCTGAATCGAAACTCTATTAGCGCTAACATTTTCCTTAGAAGAAATAAATCCCTCAACCATGTCTGATGTTACTGGAAGCATAACAAATCCTTTTTCCTCAACCATTTCATTCTTCAATTTAGACACCCCAACTGTTTTGTTTTTATTCTGTGATTCCAATTTCTTCTCATTCGCGATCGCTTTTTCAAATGCATCTAGCTCCGATTTAATGAATTATGGATCAACATTTTCTTTTCCCTACCCAGATTTGATTACTTCACGAACTCCAGCTCTCAGCACGACCCTCGATCTTTCAATTGGTGATTTCGAACTCAAATACTTCTTTTCGAACTTTTCTCCAAGGATATGAAGAAGGAACAGGGAGCAAATTTCTTGAACGTGGATTTTTCCAAACCTGTTATATCCCCTGCAGCTAAGTTGGTTAGTGATTACAATAAAAAATCTTATGCTCGTATGGTTGAATCAACAATCACTGCAATGGATCTTAATATCAAAGTAATTCCAAAAGATGATGGAAAGCCTAAGGGGAAAGTTGAGTTGCCTTATGCAGATTTAATGTTGGGTGGAGCTCCTTATCATGCTACTTTGTATGGGTTTTTGTGGGGAAAAAACTTGCGTTTCCAACTGTTAATCATTTCACTTTTAAGATGTGGAAGACATATGGGCTAAAGGATATAATGGTAAATGATGAAGGATTTTTTTTCTTTAAGTTTGATTCTAAGGAAGGAATGATGAATGTGCTGGAGGGAGGACCATGGCTGATTAACAATGTTCCTATGTTTGTTCAAAGATGGAGGCCAGGTTTAGTTCTGAGTAAACCACAAATTAATTCAGTTCCTGTTTGGGTTAAAGTGTTTAATGTACCTTTGGAGTATTGGAACAGCAAAGGAATTACTTTGATTGCAAATGAGATTGGGAAACCAATTGCTATGGATAAAATAACTCAAAAAATGTGTAATGAACATTGGGGAAGGCCAGCATTTATGCGATTTCTTGTGGAAATGTCAGCAGAAACAGAATGGATGAAAGAATTAAGTGTGGTCTCAATTGATTTTGGGACAGGAGAAAAAGTTGAATCAAAATGCAGGATAGAGTATACGTGGAGGCCTGATGTTTGTAATCACTGCAAAGTTTATGGGCATAAAAATAGTAATTGTGGGATTCTAAATGGGAAAAAAAATGATAATGTAGCTGATGTTGCTGTTAACAGAGAAGAAAATGGAAAAAAAGAGAAAATGGATGATGATGGATTCACGTTAGTAACAAAGAAAAGCAATAAAGGGCAGAAATTCAATGCTGGTGTGGTTATAAATGAAGAAGGAAAGGTAGATTTAATTAAATCCTTGGAGAAAAGTTCGAAACCTGTTAATGAAGAAATGGATGTTAGCAATAAAGATGCAAATTCAAGAGATATGGATAATCAAGAAATGGAAAAAAAATAAAAAAGTTAAAGAACAAGAAATTCAAAAAGAAGTCCAAAAAGAAGATCGAAGCAAGGAAATTTCTCCCTATGCTGGGGAGAAGCCACAGCATAGGGATTTGGATGCTGATGTTCGGAATGAATTACACAGATCCTCCCGATCCATATAATCTAAAAGTTTATGAAGACGATTTGGATGCTGATGTTGGAGCTAAAAGAAGAGGCAGAAGAGCTGTGCACAAGGAAATTTCTCCCTATGCTGGGGAGAAGCCACTTCGATTGAAAGGAAAAATGGAATCTAAGGCTTTTAGAATTCTGGAAGAAAAGAAGTATTTGAGTTCGAAATCACCAATTGAAAGATCGAAGGTCGTGCTGAGAGCTGGAGTTCGTGAAGTAATCAAATCTGGGTATGGAAAAGAAAATGTTGATCCAGAATTCATTAAATCGGAGCTAGATGCATTTGAAAAAGCGATTGCGAATGAGAAGAAATTGGAATCACAGAATAAAAACAAAACAGTTGGGGTGTCTAAATTGAAGAATGAAATGGTTGAGGAAAAAGGATTTGTTATGCTTCCAGTAACATCAGACATGGTTGAGGGATTTATTTCTTCTAAGGAAAATGTTAGCGCTAATAGAGTTTCGATTCAGATGCCTGTTGATGAATCGATTTCCTCCAAGGTTCTCAATGTTTCGAAGATTATGGAGAATGCTTCGTCTTCTTCAGTGATTGGAGCTGTAACTGAAAAAAAAAATGTCAAGGGCATTTTGGGAAAGTCCCCCTTATCGCAAGTTGCTCCTGTTATATCAGGTACCATTTTAGTCTCTGAAGATAATCCTATTAACCCAATTAGTAGTCCTACTAATTGTATTGATGAAGATATGAAAGATTCTATGAATGAGAATGGTAATTTGGAAGTTGATTCTGGTAATGATATGAAGAAGGAACAGGGAGCAAATTTCTTGAACGTGGATTTTTCCAAACCTGTTATATCCCCTGCAGCTAAGTTGGTTAGTGATTACAATAAAAAATCTTATGCTCGTATGGTTGAATCAACAATCACTGCAGTGGATCTTAATATCAAAGTAATTCCAAAAGATGATGGAAAGCCTAAGGGGAAAGTTGAGTTGCCTTATGCAGATTTAATGTTGGGTGGAGCTCCTTATCATGCTACTTTGTATGGGTTTTTTGTGGGGAAAAAACTTGCGTTTCCAACTGTTAATCATTTCACTTTTAAGATGTGGAAGACATATGGGCTAAAGGATATAATGGTAAATGATGAAGGATTTTTTTTCTTTAAGTTTGATTCTAAGGAAGGAATGATGAATGTGCTGGAGGGAGGGCCATGGCTGATTAACAATGTTCCTATGTTTGTTCAAAGATGGAGGCCAGGTTTAGTTCTGAGTAAACCACAAATTAATTCAGTTCCTGTTTGGGTTAAAGTGTTTAATGTACCTTTGGAGTATTGGAACAGCAAAGGAATTACTTTGATTGCAAATGAGATTGGGAAACCAATTGCTATGGATAAAATAACTCAAAAAATGTGTAATGAACATTGGGGAAGGCCAGCATTTATGCGATTTCTTGTGGAAATGTCAGCAGAAACAGAATGGATGAAAGAATTAAGTGTGGTCTCAATTGATTTTGGGACAGGAGAAAAAGTTGAATCAAAATGCAGGATAGAGTATGCGTGGAGGCCTGATGTTTGTAATCACTGCAAAGTTTATGGGCATAAAAATAGTAATTGTGGGATTCTAAATGGGAAAAAAAATGATAATGTAGCTGATGTTGCTGTTAACAGAGAAGAAAATGGAAAAAAAGAGAAAATGGATGATGATGGATTCACGTTAGTAACAAAGAAAAGCAATAAAGGGCAGAAATTCAATGCTGGTGTGGTTATAAATGAAGAAGGAAAGGTAGATTTAATTAAATCCTTGGAGAAAAGTTCGAAACCTGTTAATGAAGAAATGGATGTTAGCAATAAAGATGCAAATTCAAGAGATATGGATAATCAAGAAATGGAAAAAAAATAAAAAAGTTAAAGAACAAGAAATTCAAAAAGAAGTCCAAAAAGAAGATCGAAGCAAGGAAATTTATCCCTATGCTGGGGAGAAGCCACAGCATAGGGATTTGGATGCTGATGTTCGGAATGAATTACACAGATCCTCCCGATCCAGATAATCTAAAAGTTTATGAAGACGATTTGGATGCTGATGTTGGAGCTAAAAGAAGAGGCAGAAGAGCTGTGCACAAGGAAATTTCTCCCTATGCTGGGGAGAAGCCACTTCGATTGAAAGGAAAAATGGAATCTAAGGCTTTTAGAATTCTGGAAGAAAAGAAGTATTTGAGTTCGAAATCACCAATTGAAAGATCGAAGGTCGTGCTGAGAGCTGGAGTTCGTGAAGTAATCAAATCTGGGTAGGGAAAAGAAAATGTTGATCCATAATTCATTAAATCGGAGCTAGATGCATTTGAAAAAGCGATCGCGAATGAGAAGAAATTGGAATCACAGAATAAAAACAAAACAGTTGGGGTGTCTAAATTGAAGAATGAAATGGTTGAGGAAAAAGGATTTGTTATGCTTCCAGTAACATCAGACATGGTTGAGGGATTTATTTCTTCTAAGGAAAATGTTAGCGCTAATAGAGTTTCGATTCAGATGCCTGTTGATGAATCGATTTCCTCCAAGGTTCTCAATGTTTCGAAGATTATGGAGAATGCTTCGTCTTCTTCAGTGATTGGAGCTGTAACTGAAAAAAAAATGTCAAGGGCATTTTGGGAAAGTCCCCCTTATCGCAAGTTGCTCCTGTTATATCAGGTACCATTTTAGTCTCTGAAGATAATCCTATTAACCTAATTAGTAGTCCTACTAATTGTATTGATGAAGATATGAAAGATTCTATGAATGAGAATGGTAATTTGGAAGTTGATTCTGGTAATGATATGAAGAAGGAACAGGGAGCAAATTTCTTGAACGTGGATTTTTCCAAACCTGTTATATCCCCTGCAGCTAAGTTGGTTAGTGATTACAATAAAAAATCTTATGCTCGTATGGTTGAATCAACAATCACTGCAGTGGATCTTAATATCAAAGTAATTCCAAAAGATGATGGAAAGCCTAAGGGGAAAGTTGAGTTGCCTTATGCAGATTTAATGTTGGGTGGAGCTCCTTATCATGCTACTTTGTATGGGTTTTTTGTGGGGAAAAAACTTGCGTTTCCAACTGTTAATCATTTCACTTTTAAGATGTGGAAGACATATGGGCTAAAGGATATAATGGTAAATGATGAAGGATTTTTTTTCTTTAAGTTTGATTCTAAGGAAGGAATGATGAATGTGCTGGAGGGAGGGCCATGGCTGATTAACAATGTTCCTATGTTTGTTCAAAGATGGAGGCCAGGTTTAGTTCTGAGTAAACCACAAATTAATTCAGTTCCTGTTTGGGTTAAAGTGTTTAATGTACCTTTGGAGTATTGGAACAGCAAAGGAATTACTTTGATTGCAAATGAGATTGGGAAACCAATTGCTATGGATAAAATAACTCAAAAAATGTGTAATGAACATTGGGGAAGGCCAGCATTTATGCGATTTCTTGTGGAAATGTCAGCAGAAACAGAATGGATGAAAGAATTAAGTGTGGTCTCAATTGATTTTGGGACAGGAGAAAAAGTTGAATCAAAATGCAGGATAGAGTATGCGTGGAGGCCTGATGTTTGTAATCACTGCAAAGTTTATGGGCATAAAAATAGTAATTGTGGGATTCTAAATGGGAAAAAAAATGATAATGTAGCTGATGTTGCTGTTAACAGAGAAGAAAATGGAAAAAAAGAGAAAATGGATGATGATGGATTCACGTTAGTAACAAAGAAAAGCAATAAAGGCCAGAAATTCAATGCTGGTGTGGTTATAAATGAAGAAGGAAAGGTAGATTTAATTAAATCCTTGGAGAAAAGTTCGAAACCTGTTAATGAAGAAATGGATGTTAGCAATAAAGATGCAAATTCAAGAGATATGGATAATCAAGAAATGGAAAAAAATAAAAAAGTTAAAGAACAAGAAATTCAAAAAGAAGTCCAAAAAGAAGATCGAAGCAAGGAAATTTATCCCTATGCTGGGGAGAAGCCACAGCATAGGGATTTGGATGCTGATGTTCGGAATGAATTACACAGATCCTCCCGATCCAGATAATCTAAAAGTTTATGAAGACGATTTGGATGCTGATGTTGGAGCTAAAAGAAGAGGCAGAAGAGCTGTGCACAAGGAAATTTCTCCCTATGCTGGGGAGAAGCCACTTCGATTGAAAGGAAAAATGGAATCTAAGGCTTTTAGAATTCTGGAAGAAAAGAAGTATTTGAGTTCGAAATCACCAATTGAAAGATCGAAGGTCGTGCTGAGAGCTGGAGTTCGTGAAGTAATCAAATCTGGGTAGGGAAAAGAAAATGTTGATCCATAATTCATTAAATCGGAGCTAGATGCATTTGAAAAAGCGATCGCGAATGAGAAGAAATTGGAATCACAGAATAAAAACAAAACAGTTGGGGTGTCTAAATTGAAGAATGAAATGGTTGAGGAAAAAGGATTTGTTATGCTTCCAGTAACATCAGACATGGTTGAGGGATTTATTTCTTCTAAGGAAAATGTTAGCGCTAATAGAGTTTCGATTCAGATGCCTGTTGATGAATCGATTTCCTCCAAGGTTCTCAATGTTTCGAAGATTATGGAGAATGCTTCGTCTTCTTCAGTGATTGGAGCTGTAACTGAAAAAAAAAATGTCAAGGGCATTTTGGGAAAGTCCCCCTTATCGCAAGTTGCTCCTGTTATATCAGGTACCATTTTAGTCTCTGAAGATAATCCTATTAACCTAATTAGTAGTCCTACTAATTGTATTGATGAAGATATGAAAGATTCTATGAATGAGAATGGTAATTTGGAAGTTGATTCTGGTAATGATATGAAGAAGGAACAGGGAGCAAATTTCTTGAACGTGGATTTTTCCAAACCTGTTATATCCCCTGCAGCTAAGTTGGTTAGTGATTACAATAAAAAATCTTATGCTCGTATGGTTGAATCAACAATCACTGCAGTGGATCTTAATATCAAAGTAATTCCAAAAGATGATGGAAAGCCTAAGGGGAAAGTTGAGTTGCCTTATGCAGATTTAATGTTGGGTGGAGCTCCTTATCATGCTACTTTGTATGGGTTTTTTGTGGGGAAAAAACTTGCGTTTCCAACTGTTAATCATTTCACTTTTAAGATGTGGAAGACATATGGGCTAAAGGATATAATGGTAAATGATGAAGGATTTTTTTTCTTTAAGTTTGATTCTAAGGAAGGAATGATGAATGTGCTGGAGGGAGGGCCATGGCTGATTAACAATGTTCCTATGTTTGTTCAAAGATGGAGGCCAGGTTTAGTTCTGAGTAAACCACAAATTAATTCAGTTCCTGTTTGGGTTAAAGTGTTTAATGTACCTTTGGAGTATTGGAACAGCAAAGGAATTACTTTGATTGCAAATGAGATTGGGAAACCAATTGCTATGGATAAAATAACTCAAAAAATGTGTAATGAACATTGGGGAAGGCCAGCATTTATGCGATTTCTTGTGGAAATGTCAGCAGAAACAGAATGGATGAAAGAATTAAGTGTGGTCTCAATTGATTTTGGGACAGGAGAAAAAGTTGAATCAAAATGCAGGATAGAGTATGCGTGGAGGCATGATGTTTGTAATCACTGCAAAGTTTATGGGCATAAAAATAGTAATTGTGGGATTCTAAATGGGAAAAAAAATGATAATGTAGCTGATGTTGCTGTTAACAGAGAAGAAAATGGAAAAAAAGAGAAAATGGATGATGATGGATTCACGTTAGTAACAAAGAAAAGCAATAAAGGGCAGAAATTCAATGCTGGTGTGGTTATAAATGAAGAAGGAAAGGTAGATTTAATTAAATCCTTGGAGAAAAGTTCGAAACCTGTTAATGAAGAAATGGATGTTAGCAATAAAGATGCAAATTCAAGAGATATGGATAATCAAGAAATGGAAAAAAATAAAAAAGTTAAAGAACAAGAAATTCAAAAAGAAGTCCAAAAAGAAGATCGAAGCAAGGAAATTTATCCCTATGCTGGGGAGAAGCCACAGCATAGGGATTTGGATGCTGATGTTCGGAATGAATTACACAGATCCTCCCGATCCATATAATCTAAAAGTTTATGAAGACGATTTGGATGCTGATGTTGGAGCTAAAAGAAGAGGCAGAAGAGCTGTGCACAAGGAAATTTCTCCCTATGCTGGGGAGAAGCCACTTCGATTGAAAGGAAAAATGGAATCTAAGGCTTTTAGAATTCTGGAAGAAAAGAAGTATTTGAGTTCGAAATCACCAATTGAAAGATCGAAGGTCGTGCTGAGAGCTGGAGTTCGTGAAGTAATCAAATCTGGGTATGGAAAAGAAAATGTTGATCCATAATTCATTAAATCGGAGCTAGATGCATTTGAAAAAGCGATCGCGAATGAGAAGAAATTGGAATCACAGAATAAAAACAAAACAGTTGGGGTGTCTAAATTGAAGAATGAAATGGTTGAGGAAAAAGGATTTGTTATGCTTCCAGTAACATCAGACATGGTTGAGGGATTTATTTCTTCTAAGGAAAATGTTAGCGCTAATAGAGTTTCGATTCAGATGCCTGTTGATGAATCGATTTCCTCCAAGGTTCTCAATGTTTCGAAGATTATGGAGAATGCTTCGTCTTCTTCAGTGATTGGAGCTGTAACTGAAAAAAAAAATGTCAAGGGCATTTTGGGAAAGTCCCCCTTATCGCAAGTTGCTCCTGTTATATCAGGTACCATTTTAGTCTCTGAAGATAATCCTATTAACCCAATTAGTAGTCCTACTAATTGTATTGATGAAGATATGAAAGATTCTATGAATGAGAATGGTAATTTGGAAGTTGATTCTGGTAATGATATGAAGAAGGAACAGGGAGCAAATTTCTTGAACGTGGATTTTTCCAAACCTGTTATATCCCCTGCAGCTAAGTTGGTTAGTGATTACAATAAAAAATCTTATGCTCGTATGGTTGAATCAACAATCACTGCAGTGGATCTTAATATCAAAGTAATTCCAAAAGATGATGGAAAGCCTAAGGGGAAAGTTGAGTTGCCTTATGCAGATTTAATGTTGGGTGGAGCTCCTTATCATGCTACTTTGTATGGGTTTTTTGTGGGGAAAAAACTTGCGTTTCCAACTGTTAATCATTTCACTTTTAAGATGTGGAAGACATATGGGCTAAAGGATATAATGGTAAATGATGAAGGATTTTTTTTCTTTAAGTTTGATTCTAAGGAAGGAATGATGAATGTGCTGGAGGGAGGGCCATGGCTGATTAACAATGTTCCTATGTTTGCTCAAAGATGGAGGCCAGGTTTAGTTCTGAGTAAACCACAAATTAATTCAGTTCCTGTTTGGGTTAAAGTGTTTAATGTACCTTTGGAGTATTGGAACAGCAAAGGAATTACTTTGATTGCAAATGAGATTGGGAAACCAATTGCTATGGATAAAATAACTCAAAAAATGTGTAATGAACATTGGGGAAGGCCAGCATTTATGCGATTTCTTGTGGAAATGTCAGCAGAAACAGAATGGATGAAAGAATTAAGTGTGGTCTCAATTGATTTTGGGACAGGAGAAAAAGTTGAATCAAAATGCAGGATAGAGTATGCGTGGAGGCCTGATGTTTGTAATCACTGCAAAGTTTATGGGCATAAAAATAGTAATTGTGGGATTCTAAATGGGAAAAAAAATGATAATGTAGCTGATGTTGCTGTTAACAGAGAAGAAAATGGAAAAAAAGAGAAAATGGATGATGATGGATTCACGTTAGTAACAAAGAAAAGCAATAAAGGGCAGAAATTCAATGCTGGTGTGGTTATAAATGAAGAAGGAAAGGTAGATTTAATTAAATCCTTGGAGAAAAGTTCGAAACCTGTTAATGAAGAAATGGATGTTAGCAATAAAGATGCAAATTCAAGAGATATGGATAATCAAGAAATGGAAAAAAAATAAAAAAGTTAAAGAACAAGAAATTCAAAAAGAAGTCCAAAAAGAAGATCGAAGCAAGGAAATTTATCCCTATGCTGGGGAGAAGCCACAGCATAGGGATTTGGATGCTGATGTTCGGAATGAATTACACAGATCCTCCCGATCCAGATAATCTAAAAGTTTATGAAGACGATTTGGATGCTGATGTTGGAGCTAAAAGAAGAGGCAGAAGAGCTGTGCACAAGGAAATTTCTCCCTATGCTGGGGAGAAGCCACTTCGATTGAAAGGAAAAATGGAATCTAAGGCTTTTAGAATTCTGGAAGAAAAGAAGTATTTGAGTTCGAAATCACCAATTGAAAGATCGAAGGTCGTGCTGAGAGCTGGAGTTCGTGAAGTAATCAAATCTGGGTATGGAAAAGAAAATGTTGATCCAGAATTCATTAAATCGGAGCTAGATGCATTTGAAAAAGCGATCGCGAATGAGAAGAAATTGGAATCACAGAATAAAAACAAAACAGTTGGGGTGTCTAAATTGAAGAATGAAATGGTTGAGGAAAAAGGATTTGTTATGCTTCCAGTAACATCAGACATGCTTGAGGGATTTATTTCTTCTAAGGAAAATGTTAGCGCTAATAGAGTTTCGATTCAGATGCCTGTTGATGAATCGATTTCCTCCAAGGTTCTCAATGTTTCGAAGATTATGGAGAATGCTTCGTCTTCTTCAGTGATTGGAGCTGTAACTGAAAAAAAAAATGTCAAGGGCATTTTGGGAAAGTCCCCCTTATCGCAAGTTGCTCCTGTTATATCAGGTACCATTTTAGTCTCTGAAGATAATCCTATTAACCCAATTAGTAGTCCTACTAATTGTATTGATGAAGATATGAAAGATTCTATGAATGAGAATGGTAATTTGGAAGTTGATTCTGGTAATGATATGAAGAAGGAACAGGGAGCAAATTTCTTGAACGTGGATTTTTCCAAACCTGTTATATCCCCTGCAGCTAAGTTGGTTAGTGATTACAATAAAAAATCTTATGCTCGTATGGTTGAATCAACAATCACTGCAGTGGATCTTAATATCAAAGTAATTCCAAAAGATGATGGAAAGCCTAAGGGGAAAGTTGAGTTGCCTTATGCAGATTTAATGTTGGGTGGAGCTCCTTATCATGCTACTTTGTATGGGTTTTTTGTGGGGAAAAAACTTGCGTTTCCAACTGTTAATCATTTCACTTTTAAGATGTGGAAGACATATGGGCTAAAGGATATAATGGTAAATGATGAAGGATTTTTTTTCTTTAAGTTTGATTCTAAGGAAGGAATGATGAATGTGCTGGAGGGAGGGCCATGGCTGATTAACAATGTTCCTATGTTTGCTCAAAGATGGAGGCCAGGTTTAGTTCTGAGTAAACCACAAATTAATTCAGTTCCTGTTTGGGTTAAAGTGTTTAATGTACCTTTGGAGTATTGGAACAGCAAAGGAATTACTTTGATTGCAAATGAGATTGGGAAACCAATTGCTATGGATAAAATAACTCAAAAAATGTGTAATGAACATTGGGGAAGGCCAGCATTTATGCGATTTCTTGTGGAAATGTCAGCAGAAACAGAATGGATGAAAGAATTAAGTGTGGTCTCAATTGATTTTGGGACAGGAGAAAAAGTTGAATCAAAATGCAGGATAGAGTATGCGTGGAGGCCTGATGTTTGTAATCACTGCAAAGTTTATGGGCATAAAAATAGTAATTGTGGGATTCTAAATGGGAAAAAAAATGATAATGTAGCTGATGTTGCTGTTAACAGAGAAGAAAATGGAAAAAAAGAGAAAATGGATGATGATGGATTCACGTTAGTAACAAAGAAAAGCAATAAAGGGCAGAAATTCAATGCTGGTGTGGTTATAAATGAAGAAGGAAAGGTAGATTTAATTAAATCCTTGGAGAAAAGTTCGAAACCTGTTAATGAAGAAATGGATGTTAGCAATAAAGATGCAAATTCAAGAGATATGGATAATCAAGAAATGGAAAAAAAATAAAAAAGTTAAAGAACAAGAAATTCAAAAAGAAGTCCAAAAAGAAGATCGAAGCAAGGAAATTTATCCCTATGCTGGGGAGAAGCCACAGCATAGGGATTTGGATGCTGATGTTCGGAATGAATTACACAGATCCTCCCGATCCAGATAATCTAAAAGTTTATGAAGACGATTTGGATGCTGATGTTGGAGCTAAAAGAAGAGGCAGAAGAGCTGTGCACAAGGAAATTTCTCCCTATGCTGGGGAGAAGCCACTTCGATTGAAAGGAAAAATGGAATCTAAGGCTTTTAGAATTCTGGAAGAAAAGAAGTATTTGAGTTCGAAATCACCAATTGAAAGATCGAAGGTCGTGCTGAGAGCTGGAGTTCGTGAAGTAATCAAATCTGGGTATGGAAAAGAAAATGTTGATCCAGAATTCATTAAATCGGAGCTAGATGCATTTGAAAAAGCGATCGCGAATGAGAAGAAATTGGAATCACAGAATAAAAACAAAACAGTTGGGGTGTCTAAATTGAAGAATGAAATGGTTGAGGAAAAAGGATTTGTTATGCTTCCAGTAACATCAGACATGCTTGAGGGATTTATTTCTTCTAAGGAAAATGTTAGCGCTAATAGAGTTTCGATTCAGATGCCTGTTGATGAATCGATTTCCTCCAAGGTTCTCAATGTTTCGAAGATTATGGAGAATGCTTCGTCTTCTTCAGTGATTGGAGCTGTAACTGAAAAAAAAAATGTCAAGGGCATTTTGGGAAAGTCCCCCTTATCGCAAGTTGCTCCTGTTATATCAGGTACCATTTTAGTCTCTGAAGATAATCCTATTAACCCAATTAGTAGTCCTACTAATTGTATTGATGAAGATATGAAAGATTCTATGAATGAGAATGGTAATTTGGAAGTTGATTCTGGTAATGATATGAAGAAGGAACAGGGAGCAAATTTCTTGAACGTGGATTTTTCCAAACCTGTTATATCCCCTGCAGCTAAGTTGGTTAGTGATTACAATAAAAAATCTTATGCTCGTATGGTTGAATCAACAATCACTGCAGTGGATCTTAATATCAAAGTAATTCCAAAAGATGATGGAAAGCCTAAGGGGAAAGTTGAGTTGCCTTATGCAGATTTAATGTTGGGTGGAGCTCCTTATCATGCTACTTTGTATGGGTTTTTTGTGGGGAAAAAACTTGCGTTTCCAACTGTTAATCATTTCACTTTTAAGATGTGGAAGACATATGGGCTAAAGGATATAATGGTAAATGATGAAGGATTTTTTTTCTTTAAGTTTGATTCTAAGGAAGGAATGATGAATGTGCTGGAGGGAGGGCCATGGCTGATTAACAATGTTCCTATGTTTGTTCAAAGATGGAGGCCAGGTTTAGTTCTGAGTAAACCACAAATTAATTCAGTTCCTGTTTGGGTTAAAGTGTTTAATGTACCTTTGGAGTATTGGAACAGCAAAGGAATTACTTTGATTGCAAATGAGATTGGGAAACCAATTGCTATGGATAAAATAACTCAAAAAATGTGTAATGAACATTGGGGAAGGCCAGCATTTATGCGATTTCTTGTGGAAATGTCAGCAGAAACAGAATGGATGAAAGAATTAAGTGTGGTCTCAATTGATTTTGGGACAGGAGAAAAAGTTGAATCAAAATGCAGGATAGAGTATGCGTGGAGGCCTGATGTTTGTAATCACTGCAAAGTTTATGGGCATAAAAATAGTAATTGTGGGATTCTAAATGGGAAAAAAATGATAATGTAGCTGATGTTGCTGTTAACAGAGAAGAAAATGGAAAAAAAGAGAAAATGGATGATGATGGATTCACGTTAGTAACAAAGAAAAGCAATAAAGGGCAGAAATTCAATGCTGGTGTGGTTATAAATGAAGAAGGAAAGGTAGATTTAATTAAATCCTTGGAGAAAAGTTCGAAACCTGTTAATGAAGAAATGGATGTTAGCAATAAAGATGCAAATTCAAGAGATATGGATAATCAAGAAATGGAAAAAAATAAAAAAGTTAAAGAACAAGAAATTCAAAAAGAAGTCCAAAAAGAAGATCGAAGCAAGGAAATTTATCCCTATGCTGGGGAGAAGCCACAGCATAGGGATTTGGATGCTGATGTTCGGAATGAATTACACAGATCCTCCCGATCCAGATAATCTAAAAGTTTATGAAGACGATTTGGATGCTGATGTTGGAGCTAAAAGAAGAGGCAGAAGAGCTGTGCACAAGGAAATTTCTCCCTATGCTGGGGAGAAGCCACTTCGATTGAAAGGAAAAATGGAATCTAAGGCTTTTAGAATTCTGGAAGAAAAGAAGTATTTGAGTTCGAAATCACCAATTGAAAGATCGAAGGTCGTGCTGAGAGCTGGAGTTCGTGAAGTAATCAAATCTGGGTATGGAAAAGAAAATGTTGATCCAGAATTCATTAAATCGGAGCTAGATGCATTTGAAAAAGCGATCGCGAATGAGAAGAAATTGGAATCACAGAATAAAAACAAAACAGTTGGGGTGTCTAAATTGAAGAATGAAATGGTTGAGGAAAAAGGATTTGTTATGCTTCCAGTAACATCAGACATGGTTGAGGGATTTATTTCTTCTAAGGAAAATGTTAGCGCTAATAGAGTTTCGATTCAGATGCCTGTTGATGAATCGATTTCCTCCAAGGTTCTCAATGTTTCGAAGATTATGGAGAATGCTTCGTCTTCTTCAGTGATTGGAGCTGTAACTGAAAAAAAAAATGTCAAGGGCATTTTGGGAAAGTCCCCCTTATCGCAAGTTGCTCCTGTTATATCAGGTACCATTTTAGTCTCTGAAGATAATCCTATTAACCCAATTAGTAGTCCTACTAATTGTATTGATGAAGATATGAAAGATTCTATGAATGAGAATGGTAATTTGGAAGTTGATTCTGGTAATGATATGAAGAAGGAACAGGGAGCAAATTTCTTGAACGTGGATTTTTCCAAACCTGTTATATCCCCTGCAGCTAAGTTGGTTAGTGATTACAATAAAAAATCTTATGCTCGTATGGTTGAATCAACAATCACTGCAGTGGATCTTAATATCAAAGTAATTCCAAAAGATGATGGAAAGCCTAAGGGGAAAGTTGAGTTGCCTTATGCAGATTTAATGTTGGGTGGAGCTCCTTATCATGCTACTTTGTATGGGTTTTTTGTGGGGAAAAAACTTGCGTTTCCAACTGTTAATCATTTCACTTTTAAGATGTGGAAGACATATGGGCTAAAGGATATAATGGTAAATGATGAAGGATTTTTTTTCTTTAAGTTTGATTCTAAGGAAGGAATGATGAATGTGCTGGAGGGAGGGCCATGGCTGATTAACAATGTTCCTATGTTTGTTCAAAGATGGAGGCCAGGTTTAGTTCTGAGTAAACCACAAATTAATTCAGTTCCTGTTTGGGTTAAAGTGTTTAATGTACCTTTGGAGTATTGGAACAGCAAAGGAATTACTTTGATTGCAAATGAGATTGGGAAACCAATTGCTATGGATAAAATAACTCAAAAAATGTGTAATGAACATTGGGGAAGGCCAGCATTTATGCGATTTCTTGTGGAAATGTCAGCAGAAACAGAATGGATGAAAGAATTAAGTGTGGTCTCAATTGATTTTGGGACAGGAGAAAAAGTTGAATCAAAATGCAGGATAGAGTATGCGTGGAGGCCTGATGTTTGTAATCACTGCAAAGTTTATGGGCATAAAAATAGTAATTGTGGGATTCTAAATGGGAAAAAAAATGATAATGTAGCTGATGTTGCTGTTAACAGAGAAGAAAATGGAAAAAAAGAGAAAATGGATGATGATGGATTCACGTTAGTAACAAAGAAAAGCAATAAAGGGCAGAAATTCAATGCTGGTGTGGTTATAAATGAAGAAGGAAAGGTAGATTTAATTAAATCCTTGGAGAAAAGTTCGAAACCTGTTAATGAAGAAATGGATGTTAGCAATAAAGATGCAAATTCAAGAGATATGGATAATCAAGAAATGGAAAAAAAATAAAAAAGTTAAAGAACAAGAAATTCAAAAAGAAGTCCAAAAAGAAGATCGAAGCAAGGAAATTTATCCCTATGCTGGGGAGAAGCCACAGCATAGGGATTTGGATGCTGATGTTCGGAATGAATTACACAGATCCTCCCGATCCAGATAATCTAAAAGTTTATGAAGACGATTTGGATGCTGATGTTGGAGCTAAAAGAAGAGGCAGAAGAGCTGTGCACAAGGAAATTTCTCCCTATGCTGGGGAGAAGCCACTTCGATTGAAAGGAAAAATGGAATCTAAGGCTTTTAGAATTCTGGAAGAAAAGAAGTATTTGAGTTCGAAATCACCAATTGAAAGATCGAAGGTCGTGCTGAGAGCTGGAGTTCGTGAAGTAATCAAATCTGGGTATGGAAAAGAAAATGTTGATCCAGAATTCATTAAATCGGAGCTAGATGCATTTGAAAAAGCGATCGCGAATGAGAAGAAATTGGAATCACAGAATAAAAACAAAACAGTTGGGGTGTCTAAATTGAAGAATGAAATGGTTGAGGAAAAAGGATTTGTTATGCTTCCAGTAACATCAGACATGCTTGAGGGATTTATTTCTTCTAAGGAAAATGTTAGCGCTAATAGAGTTTCGATTCAGATGCCTGTTGATGAATCGATTTCCTCCAAGGTTCTCAATGTTTCGAAGATTATGGAGAATGCTTCGTCTTCTTCAGTGATTGGAGCTGTAAATGAAAAAAAAAATGTCAAGGGCATTTTGGGAAAGTCCCCCTTATCGCAAGTTGCTCCTGTTATATCAGGTACCATTTTAGTCTCTGAAGATAATCCTATTAACCCAATTAGTAGTCCTACTAATTGTATTGATGAAGATATGAAAGATTCTATGAATGAGAATGGTAATTTGGAAGTTGATTCTGGTAATGATATGAAGAAGGAACAGGGAGCAAATTTCTTGAACGTGGATTTTTCCAAACCTGTTATATCCCCTGCAGCTAAGTTGGTTAGTGATTACAATAAAAAATCTTATGCTCGTATGGTTGAATCAACAATCACTGCAGTGGATCTTAATATCAAAGTAATTCCAAAAGATGATGGAAAGCCTAAGGGGAAAGTTGAGTTGCCTTATGCAGATTTAATGTTGGGTGGAGCTCCTTATCATGCTACTTTGTATGGGTTTTTTGTGGGGAAAAAACTTGCGTTTCCAACTGTTAATCATTTCACTTTTAAGATGTGGAAGACATATGGGCTAAAGGATATAATGGTAAATGATGAAGGATTTTTTTTCTTTAAGTTTGATTCTAAGGAAGGAATGATGAATGTGCTGGAGGGAGGGCCATGGCTGATTAACAATGTTCCTATGTTTGTTCAAAGATGGAGGCCAGGTTTAGTTCTGAGTAAACCACAAATTAATTCAGTTCCTGTTTGGGTTAAAGTGTTTAATGTACCTTTGGAGTATTGGAACAGCAAAGGAATTACTTTGATTGCAAATGAGATTGGGAAACCAATTGCTATGGATAAAATAACTCAAAAAATGTGTAATGAACATTGGGGAAGGCCAGCATTTATGCGATTTCTTGTGGAAATGTCAGCAGAAACAGAATGGATGAAAGAATTAAGTGTGGTCTCAATTGATTTTGGGACAGGAGAAAAAGTTGAATCAAAATGCAGGATAGAGTATGCGTGGAGGCCTGATGTTTGTAATCACTGCAAAGTTTATGGGCATAAAAATAGTAATTGTGGGATTCTAAATGGGAAAAAAAATGATAATGTAGCTGATGTTGCTCTTAACAGAGAAGAAAATGGAAAAAAAGAGAAAATGGATGATGATGGATTCACGTTAGTAACAAAGAAAAGCAATAAAGGGCAGAAATTCAATGCTGGTGTGGTTATAAATGAAGAAGGAAAGGTAGATTTAATTAAATCCTTGGAGAAAAGTTCGAAACCTGTTAATGAAGAAATGGATGTTAGCAATAAAGATGCAAATTCAAGAGATATGGATAATCAAGAAATGGAAAAAAATAAAAAAGTTAAAGAACAAGAAATTCAAAAAGAAGTCCAAAAAGAAGATCGAAGCAAGGAAATTTATCCCTATGCTGGGGAGAAGCCACAGCATAGGGATTTGGATGCTGATGTTCGGAATGAATTACACAGATCCTCCCGATCCAGATAATCTAAAAGTTTATGAAGACGATTTGGATGCTGATGTTGGAGCTAAAAGAAGAGGCAGAAGAGCTGTGCACAAGGAAATTTCTCCCTATGCTGGGGAGAAGCCACTTCGATTGAAAGGAAAAATGGAATCTAAGGCTTTTAGAATTCTGGAAGAAAAGAAGTATTTGAGTTCGAAATCACCAATTGAAAGATCGAAGGTCGTGCTGAGAGCTGGAGTTCGTGAAGTAATCAAATCTGGGTATGGAAAAGAAAATGTTGATCCAGAATTCATTAAATCGGAGCTAGATGCATTTGAAAAAGCGATCGCGAATGAGAAGAAATTGGAATCACAGAATAAAAACAAAACAGTTGGGGTGTCTAAATTGAAGAATGAAATGGTTGAGGAAAAAGGATTTGTTATGCTTCCAGTAACATCAGACATGCTTGAGGGATTTATTTCTTCTAAGGAAAATGTTAGCGCTAATAGAGTTTCGATTCAGATGCCTGTTGATGAATCGATTTCCTCCAAGGTTCTCAATGTTTCGAAGATTATGGAGAATGCTTCGTCTTCTTCAGTGATTGGAGCTGTAACTGAAAAAAAAAATGTCAAGGGCATTTTGGGAAAGTCCCCCTTATCGCAAGTTGCTCCTGTTATATCAGGTACCATTTTAGTCTCTGAAGATAATCCTATTAACCCAATTAGTAGTCCTACTAATTGTATTGATGAAGATATGAAAGATTCTATGAATGAGAATGGTAATTTGGAAGTTGATTCTAGTAATGATATGAAGAAGGAACAGGGAGCAAATTTCTTGAACGTGGATTTTTCCAAACCTGTTATATCCCCTGCAGCTAAGTTGGTTAGTGATTACAATAAAAAATCTTATGCTCGTATGGTTGAATCAACAATCACTGCAGTGGATCTTAATATCAAAGTAATTCCAAAAGATGATGGAAAGCCTAAGGGGAAAGTTGAGTTGCCTTATGCAGATTTAATGTTGGGTGGAGCTCCTTATCATGCTACTTTGTATGGGTTTTTTGTGGGGAAAAAACTTGCGTTTCCAACTGTTAATCATTTCACTTTTAAGATGTGGAAGACATATGGGCTAAAGGATATAATGGTAAATGATGAAGGATTTTTTTTCTTTAAGTTTGATTCTAAGGAAGGAATGATGAATGTGCTGGAGGGAGGGCCATGGCTGATTAACAATGTTCCTATGTTTGTTCAAAGATGGAGGCCAGGTTTAGTTCTGAGTAAACCACAAATTAATTCAGTTCCTGTTTGGGTTAAAGTGTTTAATGTACCTTTGGAGTATTGGAACAGCAAAGGAATTACTTTGATTGCAAATGAGATTGGGAAACCAATTGCTATGGATAAAATAACTCAAAAAATGTGTAATGAACATTGGGGAAGGCCAGCATTTATGCGATTTCTTGTGGAAATGTCAGCAGAAACAGAATGGATGAAAGAATTAAGTGTGGTCTCAATTGATTTTGGGACAGGAGAAAAAGTTGAATCAAAATGCAGGATAGAGTATGCGTGGAGGCCTGATGTTTGTAATCACTGCAAAGTTTATGGGCATAAAAATAGTAATTGTGGGATTCTAAATGGGAAAAAAAATGATAATGTAGCTGATGTTGCTGTTAACAGAGAAGAAAATGGAAAAAAAGAGAAAATGGATGATGATGGATTCACGTTAGTAACAAAGAAAAGCAATAAAGGGCAGAAATTCAATGCTGGTGTGGTTATAAATGAAGAAGGAAAGGTAGATTTAATTAAATCCTTGGAGAAAAGTTCGAAACCTGTTAATGAAGAAATGGATGTTAGCAATAAAGATGCAAATTCAAGAGATATGGATAATCAAGAAATGGAAAAAAAATAAAAAAGTTAAAGAACAAGAAATTCAAAAAGAAGTCCAAAAAGAAGATCGAAGCAAGGAAATTTATCCCTATGCTGGGGAGAAGCCACAGCATAGGGATTTGGATGCTGATGTTCGGAATGAATTACACAGATCCTCCCGATCCAGATAATCTAAAAGTTTATGAAGACGATTTGGATGCTGATGTTGGAGCTAAAAGAAGAGGCAGAAGAGCTGTGCACAAGGAAATTTCTCCCTATGCTGGGGAGAAGCCACTTCGATTGAAAGGAAAAATGGAATCTAAGGCTTTTAGAATTCTGGAAGAAAAGAAGTATTTGAGTTCGAAATCACCAATTGAAAGATCGAAGGTCGTGCTGAGAGCTGGAGTTCGTGAAGTAATCAAATCTGGGTATGGAAAAGAAAATGTTGATCCAGAATTCATTAAATCGGAGCTAGATGCATTTGAAAAAGCGATCGCGAATGAGAAGAAATTGGAATCACAGAATAAAAACAAAACAGTTGGGGTGTCTAAATTGAAGAATGAAATGGTTGAGGAAAAAGGATTTGTTATGCTTCCAGTAACATCAGACATGGTTGAGGGATTTATTTCTTCTAAGGAAAATGTTAGCGCTAATAGAGTTTCGATTCAGATGCCTGTTGATGAATCGATTTCCTCCAAGGTTCTCAATGTTTCGAAGATTATGGAGAATGCTTCGTCTTCTTCAGTGATTGGAGCTGTAACTGAAAAAAAAAATGTCAAGGGCATTTTGGGAAAGTCCCCCTTATCGCAAGTTGCTCCTGTTATATCAGGTACCATTTTAGTCTCTGAAGATAATCCTATTAACCCAATTAGTAGTCCTACTAATTGTATTGATGAAGATATGAAAGATTCTATGAATGAGAATGGTAATTTGGAAGTTGATTCTGGTAATGATATGAAGAAGGAACAGGGAGCAAATTTCTTGAACGTGGATTTTTCCAAACCTGTTATATCCCCTGCAGCTAAGTTGGTTAGTGATTACAATAAAAAATCTTATGCTCGTATGGTTGAATCAACAATCACTGCAGTGGATCTTAATATCAAAGTAATTCCAAAAGATGATGGAAAGCCTAAGGGGAAAGTTGAGTTGCCTTATGCAGATTTAATGTTGGGTGGAGCTCCTTATCATGCTACTTTGTATGGGTTTTTTGTGGGGAAAAAACTTGCGTTTCCAACTGTTAATCATTTCACTTTTAAGATGTGGAAGACATATGGGCTAAAGGATATAATGGTAAATGATGAAGGATTTTTTTTCTTTAAGTTTGATTCTAAGGAAGGAATGATGAATGTGCTGGAGGGAGGGCCATGGCTGATTAACAATGTTCCTATGTTTGTTCAAAGATGGAGGCCAGGTTTAGTTCTGAGTAAACCACAAATTAATTCAGTTCCTGTTTGGGTTAAAGTGTTTAATGTACCTTTGGAGTATTGGAACAGCAAAGGAATTACTTTGATTGCAAATGAGATTGGGAAACCAATTGCTATGGATAAAATAACTCAAAAAATGTGTAATGAACATTGGGGAAGGCCAGCATTTATGCGATTTCTTGTGGAAATGTCAGCAGAAACAGAATGGATGAAAGAATTAAGTGTGGTCTCAATTGATTTTGGGACAGGAGAAAAAGTTGAATCAAAATGCAGGATAGAGTATGCGTGGAGGCCTGATGTTTGTAATCACTGCAAAGTTTATGGGCATAAAAATAGTAATTGTGGGATTCTAAATGGGAAAAAAAATGATAATGTAGCTGATGTTGCTGTTAACAGAGAAGAAAATGGAAAAAAAGAGAAAATGGATGATGATGGATTCACGTTAGTAACAAAGAAAAGCAATAAAGGGCAGAAATTCAATGCTGGTGTGGTTATAAATGAAGAAGGAAAGGTAGATTTAATTAAATCCTTGGAGAAAAGTTCGAAACCTGTTAATGAAGAAATGGATGTTAGCAATAAAGATGCAAATTCAAGAGATATGGATAATCAAGAAATGGAAAAAAAATAAAAAAGTTAAAGAACAAGAAATTCAAAAAGAAGTCCAAAAAGAAGATCGAAGCAAGGAAATTTATCCCTATGCTGGGGAGAAGCCACAGCATAGGGATTTGGATGCTGATGTTCGGAATGAATTACACAGATCCTCCCGATCCAGATAATCTAAAAGTTTATGAAGACGATTTGGATGCTGATGTTGGAGCTAAAAGAAGAGGCAGAAGAGCTGTGCACAAGGAAATTTCTCCCTATGCTGGGGAGAAGCCACTTCGATTGAAAGGAAAAATGGAATCTAAGGCTTTTAGAATTCTGGAAGAAAAGAAGTATTTGAGTTCGAAATCACCAATTGAAAGATCGAAGGTCGTGCTGAGAGCTGGAGTTCGTGAAGTAATCAAATCTGGGTATGGAAAAGAAAATGTTGATCCAGAATTCATTAAATCGGAGCTAGATGCATTTGAAAAAGCGATCGCGAATGAGAAGAAATTGGAATCACAGAATAAAAACAAAACAGTTGGGGTGTCTAAATTGAAGAATGAAATGGTTGAGGAAAAAGGATTTGTTATGCTTCCAGTAACATCAGACATGCTTGAGGGATTTATTTCTTCTAAGGAAAATGTTAGCGCTAATAGAGTTTCGATTCAGATGCCTGTTGATGAATCGATTTCCTCCAAGGTTCTCAATGTTTCGAAGATTATGGAGAATGCTTCGTCTTCTTCAGTGATTGGAGCTGTAACTGAAAAAAAAAATGTCAAGGGCATTTTGGGAAAGTCCCCCTTATCGCAAGTTGCTCCTGTTATATCAGGTACCATTTTAGTCTCTGAAGATAATCCTATTAACCCAATTAGTAGTCCTACTAATTGTATTGATGAAGATATGAAAGATTCTATGAATGAGAATGGTAATTTGGAAGTTGATTCTGGTAATGATATGAAGAAGGAACAGGGAGCAAATTTCTTGAACGTGGATTTTTCCAAACCTGTTATATCCCCTGCAGCTAAGTTGGTTAGTGATTACAATAAAAAATCTTATGCTCGTATGGTTGAATCAACAATCACTGCAGTGGATCTTAATATCAAAGTAATTCCAAAAGATGATGGAAAGCCTAAGGGGAAAGTTGAGTTGCCTTATGCAGATTTAATGTTGGGTGGAGCTCCTTATCATGCTACTTTGTATGGGTTTTTTGTGGGGAAAAAACTTGCGTTTCCAACTGTTAATCATTTCACTTTTAAGATGTGGAAGACATATGGGCTAAAGGATATAATGGTAAATGATGAAGGATTTTTTTTCTTTAAGTTTGATTCTAAGGAAGGAATGATGAATGTGCTGGAGGGAGGGCCATGGCTGATTAACAATGTTCCTATGTTTGTTCAAAGATGGAGGCCAGGTTTAGTTCTGAGTAAACCACAAATTAATTCAGTTCCTGTTTGGGTTAAAGTGTTTAATGTACCTTTGGAGTATTGGAACAGCAAAGGAATTACTTTGATTGCAAATGAGATTGGGAAACCAATTGCTATGGATAAAATAACTCAAAAAATGTGTAATGAACATTGGGGAAGGCCAGCATTTATGCGATTTCTTGTGGAAATGTCAGCAGAAACAGAATGGATGAAAGAATTAAGTGTGGTCTCAATTGATTTTGGGACAGGAGAAAAAGTTGAATCAAAATGCAGGATAGAGTATGCGTGGAGGCCTGATGTTTGTAATCACTGCAAAGTTTATGGGCATAAAAATAGTAATTGTGGGATTCTAAATGGGAAAAAAAATGATAATGTAGCTGATGTTGCTGTTAACAGAGAAGAAAATGGAAAAAAAGAGAAAATGGATGATGATGGATTCACGTTAGTAACAAAGAAAAGCAATAAAGGGCAGAAATTCAATGCTGGTGTGGTTATAAATGAAGAAGGAAAGGTAGATTTAATTAAATCCTTGGAGAAAAGTTCGAAACCTGTTAATGAAGAAATGGATGTTAGCAATAAAGATGCAAATTCAAGAGATATGGATAATCAAGAAATGGAAAAAAATAAAAAAGTTAAAGAACAAGAAATTCAAAAAGAAGTCCAAAAAGAAGATCGAAGCAAGGAAATTTATCCCTATGCTGGGGAGAAGCCACAGCATAGGGATTTGGATGCTGATGTTCGGAATGAATTACACAGATCCTCCCGATCCAGATAATCTAAAAGTTTATGAAGACGATTTGGATGCTGATGTTGGAGCTAAAAGAAGAGGCAGAAGAGCTGTGCACAAGGAAATTTCTCCCTATGCTGGGGAGAAGCCACTTCGATTGAAAGGAAAAATGGAATCTAAGGCTTTTAGAATTCTGGAAGAAAAGAAGTATTTGAGTTCGAAATCACCAATTGAAAGATCGAAGGTCGTGCTGAGAGCTGGAGTTCGTGAAGTAATCAAATCTGGGTATGGAAAAGAAAATGTTGATCCAGAATTCATTAAATCGGAGCTAGATGCATTTGAAAAAGCGATCGCGAATGAGAAGAAATTGGAATCACAGAATAAAAACAAAACAGTTGGGGTGTCTAAATTGAAGAATGAAATGGTTGAGGAAAAAGGATTTGTTATGCTTCCAGTAACATCAGACATGCTTGAGGGATTTATTTCTTCTAAGGAAAATGTTAGCGCTAATAGAGTTTCGATTCAGATGCCTGTTGATGAATCGATTTCCTCCAAGGTTCTCAATGTTTCGAAGATTATGGAGAATGCTTCGTCTTCTTCAGTGATTGGAGCTGTAACTGAAAAAAAAAATGTCAAGGGCATTTTGGGAAAGTCCCCCTTATCGCAAGTTGCTCCTGTTATATCAGGTACCATTTTAGTCTCTGAAGATAATCCTATTAACCCAATTAGTAGTCCTACTAATTGTATTGATGAAGATATGAAAGATTCTATGAATGAGAATGGTAATTTGGAAGTTGATTCTAGTAATGATATGAAGAAGGAACAGGGAGCAAATTTCTTGAACGTGGATTTTTCCAAACTTGTTATATCCCCTGCAGCTAAGTTGGTTAGTGATTACAATAAAAAATCTTATGCTCGTATGGTTGAATCAACAATCACTGCAGTGGATCTTAATATCAAAGTAATTCCAAAAGATGATGGAAAGCCTAAGGGGAAAGTTGAGTTGCCTTATGCAGATTTAATGTTGGGTGGAGCTCCTTATCATGCTACTTTGTATGGGTTTTTTGTGGGGAAAAAACTTGCGTTTCCAACTGTTAATCATTTCACTTTTAAGATGTGGAAGACATATGGGCTAAAGGATATAATGGTAAATGATGAAGGATTTTTTTTCTTTAAGTTTGATTCTAAGGAAGGAATGATGAATGTGCTGGAGGGAGGGCCATGGCTGATTAACAATGTTCCTATGTTTGTTCAAAGATGGAGGCCAGGTTTAGTTCTGAGTAAACCACAAATTAATTCAGTTCCTGTTTGGGTTAAAGTGTTTAATGTACCTTTGGAGTATTGGAACAGCAAAGGAATTACTTTGATTGCAAATGAGATTGGGAAACCAATTGCTATGGATAAAATAACTCAAAAAATGTGTAATGAACATTGGGGAAGGCCAGCATTTATGCGATTTCTTGTGGAAATGTCAGCAGAAACAGAATGGATGAAAGAATTAAGTGTGGTCTCAATTGATTTTGGGACAGGAGAAAAAGTTGAATCAAAATGCAGGATAGAGTATGCGTGGAGGCCTGATGTTTGTAATCACTGCAAAGTTTATGGGCATAAAAATAGTAATTGTGGGATTCTAAATGGGAAAAAAAATGATAATGTAGCTGATGTTGCTGTTAACAGAGAAGAAAATGGAAAAAAAGAGAAAATGGATGATGATGGATTCACGTTAGTAACAAAGAAAAGCAATAAAGGGCAGAAATTCAATGCTGGTGTGGTTATAAATGAAGAAGGAAAGGTAGATTTAATTAAATCCTTGGAGAAAAGTTCGAAACCTGTTAATGAAGAAATGGATGTTAGCAATAAAGATGCAAATTCAAGAGATATGGATAATCAAGAAATAGAAAAAAAATAAAAAAGTTAAAGAACAAGAAATTCAAAAAGAAGTCCAAAAAGAAGATCGAAGCAAGGAAATTTATCCCTATGCTGGGGAGAAGCCACAGCATAGGGATTTGGATGCTGATGTTCGGAATGAATTACACAGATCCTCCCGATCCAGATAATCTAAAAGTTTATGAAGACGATTTGGATGCTGATGTTGGAGCTAAAAGAAGAGGCAGAAGAGCTGTGCACAAGGAAATTTCTCCCTATGCTGGGGAGAAGCCACTTCGATTGAAAGGAAAAATGGAATCTAAGGCTTTTAGAATTCTGGAAGAAAAGAAGTATTTGAGTTCGAAATCACCAATTGAAAGATCGAAGGTCGTGCTGAGAGCTGGAGTTCGTGAAGTAATCAAATCTGGGTATGGAAAAGAAAATGTTGATCCAGAATTCATTAAATCGGAGCTAGATGCATTTGAAAAAGCGATCGCGAATGAGAAGAAATTGGAATCACAGAATAAAAACAAAACAGTTGGGGTGTCTAAATTGAAGAATGAAATGGTTGAGGAAAAAGGATTTGTTATGCTTCCAGTAACATCAGACATGGTTGAGGGATTTATTTCTTCTAAGGAAAATGTTAGCGCTAATAGAGTTTCGATTCAGATGCCTGTTGATGAATCGATTTCCTCCAAGGTTCTCAATGTTTCGAAGATTATGGAGAATGCTTCGTCTTCTTCAGTGATTGGAGCTGTAACTGAAAAAAAAAATGTCAAGGGCATTTTGGGAAAGTCCCCCTTATCGCAAGTTGCTCCTGTTATATCAGGTACCATTTTAGTCTCTGAAGATAATCCTATTAACCCAATTAGTAGTCCTACTAATTGTATTGATGAAGATATGAAAGATTCTATGAATGAGAATGGTAATTTGGAAGTTGATTCTGGTAATGATATGAAGAAGGAACAGGGAGCAAATTTCTTGAACGTGGATTTTTCCAAACCTGTTATATCCCCTGCAGCTAAGTTGGTTAGTGATTACAATAAAAAATCTTATGCTCGTATGGTTGAATCAACAATCACTGCAGTGGATCTTAATATCAAAGTAATTCCAAAAGATGATGGAAAGCCTAAGGGGAAAGTTGAGTTGCCTTATGCAGATTTAATGTTGGGTGGAGCTCCTTATCATGCTACTTTGTATGGGTTTTTTGTGGGGAAAAAACTTGCGTTTCCAACTGTTAATCATTTCACTTTTAAGATGTGGAAGACATATGGGCTAAAGGATATAATGGTAAATGATGAAGGATTTTTTTTCTTTAAGTTTGATTCTAAGGAAGGAATGATGAATGTGCTGGAGGGAGGGCCATGGCTGATTAACAATGTTCCTATGTTTGTTCAAAGATGGAGGCCAGGTTTAGTTCTGAGTAAACCACAAATTAATTCAGTTCCTGTTTGGGTTAAAGTGTTTAATGTACCTTTGGAGTATTGGAACAGCAAAGGAATTACTTTGATTGCAAATGAGATTGGGAAACCAATTGCTATGGATAAAATAACTCAAAAAATGTGTAATGAACATTGGGGAAGGCCAGCATTTATGCGATTTCTTGTGGAAATGTCAGCAGAAACAGAATGGATGAAAGAATTAAGTGTGGTCTCAATTGATTTTGGGACAGGAGAAAAAGTTGAATCAAAATGCAGGATAGAGTATGCGTGGAGGCCTGATGTTTGTAATCACTGCAAAGTTTATGGGCATAAAAATAGTAATTGTGGGATTCTAAATGGGAAAAAAAATGATAATGTAGCTGATGTTGCTGTTAACAGAGAAGAAAATGGAAAAAAAGAGAAAATGGATGATGATGGATTCACGTTAGTAACAAAGAAAAGCAATAAAGGCCAGAAATTCAATGCTGGTGTGGTTATAAATGAAGAAGGAAAGGTAGATTTAATTAAATCCTTGGAGAAAAGTTCGAAACCTGTTAATGAAGAAATGGATGTTAGCAATAAAGATGCAAATTCAAGAGATATGGATAATCAAGAAATGGAAAAAAATAAAAAAGTTAAAGAACAAGAAATTCAAAAAGAAGTCCAAAAAGAAGATCGAAGCAAGGAAATTTATCCCTATGCTGGGGAGAAGCCACAGCATAGGGATTTGGATGCTGATGTTCGGAATGAATTACACAGATCCTCCCGATCCAGATAATCTAAAAGTTTATGAAGACGATTTGGATGCTGATGTTGGAGCTAAAAGAAGAGGCAGAAGAGCTGTGCACAAGGAAATTTCTCCCTATGCTGGGGAGAAGCCACTTCGATTGAAAGGAAAAATGGAATCTAAGGCTTTTAGAATTCTGGAAGAAAAGAAGTATTTGAGTTCGAAATCACCAATTGAAAGATCGAAGGTCGTGCTGAGAGCTGGAGTTCGTGAAGTAATCAAATCTGGGTATGGAAAAGAAAATGTTGATCCAGAATTCATTAAATCGGAGCTAGATGCATTTGAAAAAGCGATCGCGAATGAGAAGAAATTGGAATCACAGAATAAAAACAAAACAGTTGGGGTGTCTAAATTGAAGAATGAAATGGTTGAGGAAAAAGGATTTGTTATGCTTCCAGTAACATCAGACATGCTTGAGGGATTTATTTCTTCTAAGGAAAATGTTAGCGCTAATAGAGTTTCGATTCAGATGCCTGTTGATGAATCGATTTCCTCCAAGGTTCTCAATGTTTCGAAGATTATGGAGAATGCTTCGTCTTCTTCAGTGATTGGAGCTGTAACTGAAAAAAAAAATGTCAAGGGCATTTTGGGAAAGTCCCCCTTATCGCAAGTTGCTCCTGTTATATCAGGTACCATTTTAGTCTCTGAAGATAATCCTATTAACCCAATTAGTAGTCCTACTAATTGTATTGATGAAGATATGAAAGATTCTATGAATGAGAATGGTAATTTGGAAGTTGATTCTGGTAATGATATGAAGAAGGAACAGGGAGCAAATTTCTTGAACGTGGATTTTTCCAAACCTGTTATATCCCCTGCAGCTAAGTTGGTTAGTGATTACAATAAAAAATCTTATGCTCGTATGGTTGAATCAACAATCACTGCAGTGGATCTTAATATCAAAGTAATTCCAAAAGATGATGGAAAGCCTAAGGGGAAAGTTGAGTTGCCTTATGCAGATTTAATGTTGGGTGGAGCTCCTTATCATGCTACTTTGTATGGGTTTTTTGTGGGGAAAAAACTTGCGTTTCCAACTGTTAATCATTTCACTTTTAAGATGTGGAAGACATATGGGCTAAAGGATATAATGGTAAATGATGAAGGATTTTTTTTCTTTAAGTTTGATTCTAAGGAAGGAATGATGAATGTGCTGGAGGGAGGGCCATGGCTGATTAACAATGTTCCTATGTTTGTTCAAAGATGGAGGCCAGGTTTAGTTCTGAGTAAACCACAAATTAATTCAGTTCCTGTTTGGGTTAAAGTGTTTAATGTACCTTTGGAGTATTGGAACAGCAAAGGAATTACTTTGATTGCAAATGAGATTGGGAAACCAATTGCTATGGATAAAATAACTCAAAAAATGTGTAATGAACATTGGGGAAGGCCAGCATTTATGCGATTTCTTGTGGAAATGTCAGCAGAAACAGAATGGATGAAAGAATTAAGTGTGGTCTCAATTGATTTTGGGACAGGAGAAAAAGTTGAATCAAAATGCAGGATAGAGTATGCGTGGAGGCCTGATGTTTGTAATCACTGCAAAGTTTATGGGCATAAAAATAGTAATTGTGGGATTCTAAATGGGAAAAAAAATGATAATGTAGCTGATGTTGCTGTTAACAGAGAAGAAAATGGAAAAAAAGAGAAAATGGATGATGATGGATTCACGTTAGTAACAAAGAAAAGCAATAAAGGCCAGAAATTCAATGCTGGTGTGGTTATAAATGAAGAAGGAAAGGTAGATTTAATTAAATCCTTGGAGAAAAGTTCGAAACCTGTTAATGAAGAAATGGATGTTAGCAATAAAGATGCAAATTCAAGAGATATGGATAATCAAGAAATGGAAAAAAAATAAAAAAGTTAAAGAACAAGAAATTCAAAAAGAAGTCCAAAAAGAAGATCGAAGCAAGGAAATTTATCCCTATGCTGGGGAGAAGCCACAGCATAGGGATTTGGATGCTGATGTTCGGAATGAATTACACAGATCCTCCCGATCCAGATAATCTAAAAGTTTATGAAGACGATTTGGATGCTGATGTTGGAGCTAAAAGAAGAGGCAGAAGAGCTGTGCACAAGGAAATTTCTCCCTATGCTGGGGAGAAGCCACTTCGATTGAAAGGAAAAATGGAATCTAAGGCTTTTAGAATTCTGGAAGAAAAGAAGTATTTGAGTTCGAAATCACCAATTGAAAGATCGAAGGTCGTGCTGAGAGCTGGAGTTCGTGAAGTAATCAAATCTGGGTATGGAAAAGAAAATGTTGATCCAGAATTCATTAAATCGGAGCTAGATGCATTTGAAAAAGCGATCGCGAATGAGAAGAAATTGGAATCACAGAATAAAAACAAAACAGTTGGGGTGTCTAAATTGAAGAATGAAATGGTTGAGGAAAAAGGATTTGTTATGCTTCCAGTAACATCAGACATGCTTGAGGGATTTATTTCTTCTAAGGAAAATGTTAGCGCTAATAGAGTTTCGATTCAGATGCCTGTTGATGAATCGATTTCCTCCAAGGTTCTCAATGTTTCGAAGATTATGGAGAATGCTTCGTCTTCTTCAGTGATTGGAGCTGTAACTGAAAAAAAAAATGTCAAGGGCATTTTGGGAAAGTCCCCCTTATCGCAAGTTGCTCCTGTTATATCAGGTACCATTTTAGTCTCTGAAGATAATCCTATTAACCCAATTAGTAGTCCTACTAATTGTATTGATGAAGATATGAAAGATTCTATGAATGAGAATGGTAATTTGGAAGTTGATTCTGGTAATGATATGAAGAAGGAACAGGGAGCAAATTTCTTGAACGTGGATTTTTCCAAACCTGTTATATCCCCTGCAGCTAAGTTGGTTAGTGATTACAATAAAAAATCTTATGCTCGTATGGTTGAATCAACAATCACTGCAGTGGATCTTAATATCAAAGTAATTCCAAAAGATGATGGAAAGCCTAAGGGGAAAGTTGAGTTGCCTTATGCAGATTTAATGTTGGGTGGAGCTCCTTATCATGCTACTTTGTATGGGTTTTTTGTGGGGAAAAAACTTGCGTTTCCAACTGTTAATCATTTCACTTTTAAGATGTGGAAGACATATGGGCTAAAGGATATAATGGTAAATGATGAAGGATTTTTTTTCTTTAAGTTTGATTCTAAGGAAGGAATGATGAATGTGCTGGAGGGAGGGCCATAGCTGATTAACAATGTTCCTATGTTTGTTCAAAGATGGAGGCCAGGTTTAGTTCTGAGTAAACCACAAATTAATTCAGTTCCTGTTTGGGTTAAAGTGTTTAATGTACCTTTGGAGTATTGGAACAGCAAAGGAATTACTTTGATTGCAAATGAGATTGGGAAACCAATTGCTATGGATAAAATAACTCAAAAAATGTGTAATGAACATTGGGGAAGGCCAGCATTTATGCGATTTCTTGTGGAAATGTCAGCAGAAACAGAATGGATGAAAGAATTAAGTGTGGTCTCAATTGATTTTGGGACAGGAGAAAAAGTTGAATCAAAATGCAGGATAGAGTATGCGTGGAGGCCTGATGTTTGTAATCACTGCAAAGTTTATGGGCATAAAAATAGTAATTGTGGGATTCTAAATGGGAAAAAAAATGATAATGTAGCTGATGTTGCTGTTAACAGAGAAGAAAATGGAAAAAAAGAGAAAATGGATGATGATGGATTCACGTTAGTAACAAAGAAAAGCAATAAAGGCCAGAAATTCAATGCTGGTGTGGTTATAAATGAAGAAGGAAAGGTAGATTTAATTAAATCCTTGGAGAAAAGTTCGAAACCTGTTAATGAAGAAATGGATGTTAGCAATAAAGATGCAAATTCAAGAGATATGGATAATCAAGAAATGGAAAAAAAATAAAAAAGTTAAAGAACAAGAAATTCAAAAAGAAGTCCAAAAAGAAGATCGAAGCAAGGAAATTTATCCCTATGCTGGGGAGAAGCCACAGCATAGGGATTTGGATGCTGATGTTCGGAATGAATTACACAGATCCTCCCGATCCAGATAATCTAAAAGTTTATGAAGACGATTTGGATGCTGATGTTGGAGCTAAAAGAAGAGGCAGAAGAGCTGTGCACAAGGAAATTTCTCCCTATGCTGGGGAGAAGCCACTTCGATTGAAAGGAAAAATGGAATCTAAGGCTTTTAGAATTCTGGAAGAAAAGAAGTATTTGAGTTCGAAATCACCAATTGAAAGATCGAAGGTCGTGCTGAGAGCTGGAGTTCGTGAAGTAATCAAATCTGGGTATGGAAAAGAAAATGTTGATCCAGAATTCATTAAATCGGAGCTAGATGCATTTGAAAAAGCGATCGCGAATGAGAAGAAATTGGAATCACAGAATAAAAACAAAACAGTTGGGGTGTCTAAATTGAAGAATGAAATGGTTGAGGAAAAAGGATTTGTTATGCTTCCAGTAACATCAGACATGCTTGAGGGATTTATTTCTTCTAAGGAAAATGTTAGCGCTAATAGAGTTTCGATTCAGATGCCTGTTGATGAATCGATTTCCTCCAAGGTTCTCAATGTTTCGAAGATTATGGAGAATGCTTCGTCTTCTTCAGTGATTGGAGCTGTAACTGAAAAAAAAATGTCAAGGGCATTTTGGGAAAGTCCCCCTTATCGCAAGTTGCTCCTGTTATATCAGGTACCATTTTAGTCTCTGAAGATAATCCTATTAACCCAATTAGTAGTCCTACTAATTGTATTGATGAAGATATGAAAGATTCTATGAATGAGAATGGTAATTTGGAAGTTGATTCTGGTAATGATATGAAGAAGGAACAGGGAGCAAATTTCTTGAACGTGGATTTTTCCAAACCTGTTATATCCCCTGCAGCTAAGTTGGTTAGTGATTACAATAAAAAATCTTATGCTCGTATGGTTGAATCAACAATCACTGCAGTGGATCTTAATATCAAAGTAATTCCAAAAGATGATGGAAAGCCTAAGGGGAAAGTTGAGTTGCCTTATGCAGATTTAATGTTGGGTGGAGCTCCTTATCATGCTACTTTGTATGGGTTTTTTGTGGGGAAAAAACTTGCGTTTCCAACTGTTAATCATTTCACTTTTAAGATGTGGAAGACATATGGGCTAAAGGATATAATGGTAAATGATGAAGGATTTTTTTTCTTTAAGTTTGATTCTAAGGAAGGAATGATGAATGTGCTGGAGGGAGGGCCATGGCTGATTAACAATGTTCCTATGTTTGTTCAAAGATGGAGGCCAGGTTTAGTTCTGAGTAAACCACAAATTAATTCAGTTCCTGTTTGGGTTAAAGTGTTTAATGTACCTTTGGAGTATTGGAACAGCAAAGGAATTACTTTGATTGCAAATGAGATTGGGAAACCAATTGCTATGGATAAAATAACTCAAAAAATGTGTAATGAACATTGGGGAAGGCCAGCATTTATGCGATTTCTTGTGGAAATGTCAGCAGAAACAGAATGGATGAAAGAATTAAGTGTGGTCTCAATTGATTTTGGGACAGGAGAAAAAGTTGAATCAAAATGCAGGATAGAGTATGCGTGGAGGCCTGATGTTTGTAATCACTGCAAAGTTTATGGGCATAAAAATAGTAATTGTGGGATTCTAAATGGGAAAAAAAATGATAATGTAGCTGATGTTGCTGTTAACAGAGAAGAAAATGGAAAAAAAGAGAAAATGGATGATGATGGATTCACGTTAGTAACAAAGAAAAGCAATAAAGGGCAGAAATTCAATGCTGGTGTGGTTATAAATGAAGAAGGAAAGGTAGATTTAATTAAATCCTTGGAGAAAAGTTCGAAACCTGTTAATGAAGAAATGGATGTTAGCAATAAAGATGCAAATTCAAGAGATATGGATAATCAAGAAATGGAAAAAAAATAAAAAAGTTAAAGAACAAGAAATTCAAAAAGAAGTCCAAAAAGAAGATCGAAGCAAGGAAATTTATCCCTATGCTGGGGAGAAGCCACAGCATAGGGATTTGGATGCTGATGTTCGGAATGAATTACACAGATCCTCCCGATCCAGATAATCTAAAAGTTTATGAAGACGATTTGGATGCTGATGTTGGAGCTAAAAGAAGAGGCAGAAGAGCTGTGCACAAGGAAATTTCTCCCTATGCTGGGGAGAAGCCACTTCGATTGAAAGGAAAAATGGAATCTAAGGCTTTTAGAATTCTGGAAGAAAAGAAGTATTTGAGTTCGAAATCACCAATTGAAAGATCGAAGGTCGTGCTGAGAGCTGGAGTTCGTGAAGTAATCAAATCTGGGTATGGAAAAGAAAATGTTGATCCAGAATTCATTAAATCGGAGCTAGATGCATTTGAAAAAGCGATCGCGAATGAGAAGAAATTGGAATCACAGAATAAAAACAAAACAGTTGGGGTGTCTAAATTGAAGAATGAAATGGTTGAGGAAAAAGGATTTGTTATGCTTCCAGTAACATCAGACATGCTTGAGGGATTTATTTCTTCTAAGGAAAATGTTAGCGCTAATAGAGTTTCGATTCAGATGCCTGTTGATGAATCGATTTCCTCCAAGGTTCTCAATGTTTCGAAGATTATGGAGAATGCTTCGTCTTCTTCAGTGATTGGAGCTGTAACTGAAAAAAAAAATGTCAAGGGCATTTTGGGAAAGTCCCCCTTATCGCAAGTTGCTCCTGTTATATCAGGTACCATTTTAGTCTCTGAAGATAATCCTATTAACCCAATTAGTAGTCCTACTAATTGTATTGATGAAGATATGAAAGATTCTATGAATGAGAATGGTAATTTGGAAGTTGATTCTGGTAATGATATGAAGAAGGAACAGGGAGCAAATTTCTTGAACGTGGATTTTTCCAAACCTGTTATATCCCCTGCAGCTAAGTTGGTTAGTGATTACAATAAAAAATCTTATGCTCGTATGGTTGAATCAACAATCACTGCAGTGGATCTTAATATCAAAGTAATTCCAAAAGATGATGGAAAGCCTAAGGGGAAAGTTGAGTTGCCTTATGCAGATTTAATGTTGGGTGGAGCTCCTTATCATGCTACTTTGTATGGGTTTTTTGTGGGGAAAAAACTTGCGTTTCCAACTGTTAATCATTTCACTTTTAAGATGTGGAAGACATATGGGCTAAAGGATATAATGGTAAATGATGAAGGATTTTTTTTCTTTAAGTTTGATTCTAAGGAAGGAATGATGAATGTGCTGGAGGGAGGGCCATGGCTGATTAACAATGTTCCTATGTTTGTTCAAAGATGGAGGCCAGGTTTAGTTCTGAGTAAACCACAAATTAATTCAGTTCCTGTTTGGGTTAAAGTGTTTAATGTACCTTTGGAGTATTGGAACAGCAAAGGAATTACTTTGATTGCAAATGAGATTGGGAAACCAATTGCTATGGATAAAATAACTCAAAAAATGTGTAATGAACATTGGGGAAGGCCAGCATTTATGCGATTTCTTGTGGAAATGTCAGCAGAAACAGAATGGATGAAAGAATTAAGTGTGGTCTCAATTGATTTTGGGACAGGAGAAAAAGTTGAATCAAAATGCAGGATAGAGTATGCGTGGAGGCCTGATGTTTGTAATCACTGCAAAGTTTATGGGCATAAAAATAGTAATTGTGGGATTCTAAATGGGAAAAAAAATGATAATGTAGCTGATGTTGCTGTTAACAGAGAAGAAAATGGAAAAAAAGAGAAAATGGATGATGATGGATTCACGTTAGTAACAAAGAAAAGCAATAAAGGCCAGAAATTCAATGCTGGTGTGGTTATAAATGAAGAAGGAAAGGTAGATTTAATTAAATCCTTGGAGAAAAGTTCGAAACCTGTTAATGAAGAAATGGATGTTAGCAATAAAGATGCAAATTCAAGAGATATGGATAATCAAGAAATGGAAAAAAATAAAAAAGTTAAAGAACAAGAAATTCAAAAAGAAGTCCAAAAAGAAGATCGAAGCAAGGAAATTTATCCCTATGCTGGGGAGAAGCCACAGCATAGGGATTTGGATGCTGATGTTCGGAATGAATTACACAGATCCTCCCGATCCAGATAATCTAAAAGTTTATGAAGACGATTTGGATGCTGATGTTGGAGCTAAAAGAAGAGGCAGAAGAGCTGTGCACAAGGAAATTTCTCCCTATGCTGGGGAGAAGCCACTTCGATTGAAAGGAAAAATGGAATCTAAGGCTTTTAGAATTCTGGAAGAAAAGAAGTATTTGAGTTCGAAATCACCAATTGAAAGATCGAAGGTCGTGCTGAGAGCTGGAGTTCGTGAAGTAATCAAATCTGGGTATGGAAAAGAAAATGTTGATCCAGAATTCATTAAATCGGAGCTAGATGCATTTGAAAAAGCGATCGCGAATGAGAAGAAATTGGAATCACAGAATAAAAACAAAACAGTTGGGGTGTCTAAATTGAAGAATGAAATGGTTGAGGAAAAAGGATTTGTTATGCTTCCAGTAACATCAGACATGCTTGAGGGATTTATTTCTTCTAAGGAAAATGTTAGCGCTAATAGAGTTTCGATTCAGATGCCTGTTGATGAATCGATTTCCTCCAAGGTTCTCAATGTTTCGAAGATTATGGAGAATGCTTCGTCTTCTTCAGTGATTGGAGCTGTAACTGAAAAAAAAAATGTCAAGGGCATTTTGGGAAAGTCCCCCTTATCGCAAGTTGCTCCTGTTATATCAGGTACCATTTTAGTCTCTGAAGATAATCCTATTAACCCAATTAGTAGTCCTACTAATTGTATTGATGAAGATATGAAAGATTCTATGAATGAGAATGGTAATTTGGAAGTTGATTCTGGTAATGATATGAAGAAGGAACAGGGAGCAAATTTCTTGAACGTGGATTTTTCCAAACCTGTTATATCCCCTGCAGCTAAGTTGGTTAGTGATTACAATAAAAAATCTTATGCTCGTATGGTTGAATCAACAATCACTGCAGTGGATCTTAATATCAAAGTAATTCCAAAAGATGATGGAAAGCCTAAGGGGAAAGTTGAGTTGCCTTATGCAGATTTAATGTTGGGTGGAGCTCCTTATCATGCTACTTTGTATGGGTTTTTTGTGGGGAAAAAACTTGCGTTTCCAACTGTTAATCATTTCACTTTTAAGATGTGGAAGACATATGGGCTAAAGGATATAATGGTAAATGATGAAGGATTTTTTTTCTTTAAGTTTGATTCTAAGGAAGGAATGATGAATGTGCTGGAGGGAGGGCCATAGCTGATTAACAATGTTCCTATGTTTGTTCAAAGATGGAGGCCAGGTTTAGTTCTGAGTAAACCACAAATTAATTCAGTTCCTGTTTGGGTTAAAGTGTTTAATGTACCTTTGGAGTATTGGAACAGCAAAGGAATTACTTTGATTGCAAATGAGATTGGGAAACCAATTGCTATGGATAAAATAACTCAAAAAATGTGTAATGAACATTGGGGAAGGCCAGCATTTATGCGATTTCTTGTGGAAATGTCAGCAGAAACAGAATGGATGAAAGAATTAAGTGTGGTCTCAATTGATTTTGGGACAGGAGAAAAAGTTGAATCAAAATGCAGGATAGAGTATGCGTGGAGGCCTGATGTTTGTAATCACTGCAAAGTTTATGGGCATAAAAATAGTAATTGTGGGATTCTAAATGGGAAAAAAAATGATAATGTAGCTGATGTTGCTGTTAACAGAGAAGAAAATGGAAAAAAAGAGAAAATGGATGATGATGGATTCACGTTAGTAACAAAGAAAAGCAATAAAGGGCAGAAATTCAATGCTGGTGTGGTTATAAATGAAGAAGGAAAGGTAGATTTAATTAAATCCTTGGAGAAAAGTTCGAAACCTGTTAATGAAGAAATGGATGTTAGCAATAAAGATGCAAATTCAAGAGATATGGATAATCAAGAAATGGAAAAAAAATAAAAAAGTTAAAGAACAAGAAATTCAAAAAGAAGTCCAAAAAGAAGATCGAAGCAAGGAAATTTATCCCTATGCTGGGGAGAAGCCACAGCATAGGGATTTGGATGCTGATGTTCGGAATGAATTACACAGATCCTCCCGATCCAGATAATCTAAAAGTTTATGAAGACGATTTGGATGCTGATGTTGGAGCTAAAAGAAGAGGCAGAAGAGCTGTGCACAAGGAAATTTCTCCCTATGCTGGGGAGAAGCCACTTCGATTGAAAGGAAAAATGGAATCTAAGGCTTTTAGAATTCTGGAAGAAAAGAAGTATTTGAGTTCGAAATCACCAATTGAAAGATCGAAGGTCGTGCTGAGAGCTGGAGTTCGTGAAGTAATCAAATCTGGGTATGGAAAAGAAAATGTTGATCCAAAATTCATTAAATCGGAGCTAGATGCATTTGAAAAAGCGATCGCGAATGAGAAGAAATTGGAATCACAGAATAAAAACAAAACAGTTGGGGTGTCTAAATTGAAGAATGAAATGGTTGAGGAAAAAGGATTTGTTATGCTTCCAGTAACATCAGACATGCTTGAGGGATTTATTTCTTCTAAGGAAAATGTTAGCGCTAATAGAGTTTCGATTCAGATGCCTGTTGATGAATCGATTTCCTCCAAGGTTCTCAATGTTTCGAAGATTATGGAGAATGCTTCGTCTTCTTCAGTGATTGGAGCTGTAACTGAAAAAAAAATGTCAAGGGCATTTTGGGAAAGTCCCCCTTATCGCAAGTTGCTCCTGTTATATCAGGTACCATTTTAGTCTCTGAAGATAATCCTATTAACCCAATTAGTAGTCCTACTAATTGTATTGATGAAGATATGAAAGATTCTATGAATGAGAATGGTAATTTGGAAGTTGATTCTGGTAATGATATGAAGAAGGAACAGGGAGCAAATTTCTTGAACATGGATTTTTCCAAACCTGTTATATCCCCTGCAGCTAAGTTGGTTAGTGATTACAATAAAAAATCTTATGCTCGTATGGTTGAATCAACAATCACTGCAGTGGATCTTAATATCAAAGTAATTCCAAAAGATGATGGAAAGCCTAAGGGGAAAGTTGAGTTGCCTTATGCAGATTTAATGTTGGGTGGAGCTCCTTATCATGCTACTTTGTATGGGTTTTTTGTGGGGAAAAAACTTGCGTTTCCAACTGTTAATCATTTCACTTTTAAGATGTGGAAGACATATGGGCTAAAGGATATAATGGTAAATGATGAAGGATTTTTTTTCTTTAAGTTTGATTCTAAGGAAGGAATGATGAATGTGCTGGAGGGAGGGCCATGGCTGATTAACAATGTTACTATGTTTGTTCAAAGATGGAGGCCAGGTTTAGTTCTGAGTAAACCACAAATTAATTCAGTTCCTGTTTGGGTTAAAGTGTTTAATGTACCTTTGGAGTATTGGAACAGCAAAGGAATTACTTTGATTGCAAATGAGATTAGGAAACCAATTGCTATGGATAAAATAACTCAAAAAATGTGTAATGAACATTGGGGAAGGCCAGCATTTATGCGATTTCTTGTGGAAATGTCAGCAGAAACAGAATGGATGAAAGAATTAAGTGTGGTCTCAATTGATTTTGGGATAGGAGAAAAAGTTGAATCAAAATGCAGGATAGAGTATGCGTGGAGGCCTGATGTTTGTAATCACTGCAAAGTTTATGGGCATAAAAATAGTAATTGTGGGATTCTAAATGGGAAAAAAAATGATAATGTAGCTGATGTTGCTCTTAACAGAGAAGAAAATGGAAAAAAAGAGAAAATGGATGATGATGGATTCACGTTAGTAACAAAGAAAAGCAATAAAGGGCAGAAATTCAATGCTGCTGTGGTTATAAATGAAGAAGGAAAGGTAGATTTAATTAAATCCTTGGAGAAAAGTTCGAAACCTGTTAATGAAGAAATGGATGTTAGCAATAAAGATGCAAATTCAAGAGATATGGATAATCAAGAAATGGAAAAAAATAAAAAAGTTAAAGAACAAGAAATTCAAAAAGAAGTCCAAAAAGAAGATCGAAGCAAGGAAATTTATCCCTATGCTGGTGAGAAGCCACAGCATAGGGATTTGGATGCTGATGTTCGGAATGAATTACACAGATCCTCCCGATCCAGATAATCTAAAAGTTTATGAAGACGATTTGGATGCTGATGTTGGAGCTAAAAGAAGAGGCAGAAGAGCTGTGCACAAGGAAATTTCTCCCTATGCTGGGGAGAAGCCACTTCGATTGAAAGGAAAAATGGAATCTAAGGCTTTTAGAATTCTGGAAGAAAAGAAGTATTTGAGTTCGAAATCACCAATTGAAAGATCGAAGGTCGTGCTGAGATCTGGAGTTCGTGAAGTAATCAAATCTGGGTATGGAAAAGAAAATGTTGATCCAGAATTCATTAAATCGGAGCTAGATGCATTTGAAAAAGCGATCGCGAATGAGAAGAAATTGGAATCACAGAATAAAAACAAAACAATTGGGGTGTCTAAATTGAAGAATGAAATGGTTGAGGAAAAAGGATTTGTTATGCTTCCAGTAACATCAGACATGCTTGAGGGATTTATTTCTTCTAAGGAAAATGTTAGCGCTAATTGAGTTTCGATTCAGATGCCTGTTGATGAATCGATTTCCTCCAAGGTTCTCAATGTTTCGAAGATTATGGAGAATGCTTCGTCTTCTTCAGTGATTGGAGCTGTAACTGAAAAAAAAATGTCAAGGGCATTTTGGGAAAGTCCCTCTTATCGCAAGTTGCTCCTGTTATATCAGGTACCATTTTAGTCTCTGAAGATAATCCTATTAACCCAATTAGTAGTCCTACTAATTGTATTGATGAAGATATGAAAGATTCTATGAATGAGAATGGTAATTTGGAAGTTGATTCTGGTAATGATATGAAGAAGGAACAGGGAGCAAATTTCTTGAACGTGGATTTTTCCAAACCTGTTATATCCCCTGCAGCTAAGTTGGTTAGTGATTACAATAAAAAATCTTATGCTCGTATGGTTGAATCAACAATCACTGCAGTGGATCTTAATATCAAAGTAATTCCAAAAGATGATGGAAAGCCTAAGGGGAAAGTTAAGTTGCCTTATGCAGATTTAATGTTGGGTGGAGCTCCTTATCATGCTACTTTGTATGGGTTTTTTGTGGGGAAAAAACTTGCGTTTCCAACTGTTAATCATTTCACTTTTAAGATGTGGAAGACATATGGGCTAAAGGATATAATGGTAAATGATGAAGGATTTTTTTTCTTTAAGTTTGATTCTAAGGAAGGAATGATGAATGTGCTGGAGGGAGGGCCATGGCTGATTAACAATGTTCCTATGTTTGTTCAAAGATGGAGGCCAGGTTTAGTTCTGAGTAAACCACAAATTAATTCAGTTCCTGTTTGGGTTAAAGTGTTTAATGTACCTTTGGAGTATTGGAACAGCAAAGGAATTACTTTGATTGCAAATGAGATTGGGAAACCAATTGCTATGGATAAAATAACTTAAAAAATGTGTAATGAACATTGGGGAAGGCCAGCATTTATGCGATTTCTTGTGGAAATGTCAGCAGAAACAGAATGGATGAAAGAATTAAGTGTGGTCTCAATTGATTTTGGGACAGGAGAAAAAGTTGAATCAAAATGCAGGATAGAGTATGCGTGGAGGCCTGATGTTTGTAATCACTGCAAAGTTTATGGGCATAAAAATAGTAATTGTGGGATTCTAAATGGGAAAAAAAATGATAATGTAGCTGATGTTGCTGTTAACAGAGAAGAAAATGGAAAAAAAGAGAAAATGGATGATGATGGATTCACGTTAGTAACAAAGAAAAGCAATAAAGGGCAGAAATTCAATGCTGGTGTGGTTATAAATGAAGAAGGAAAGGTAGATTTAATTAAATCCTTGGAGAAAAGTTCGAAACCTGTTAATGAAGAAATGGATGTTAGCAATAAAGATGCAAATTCAAGAGATATGGATAATCAAGAAATGGAAAAAAATAAAAAAGTTAAAGAACAAGAAATTCAAAAAGAAGTCCAAAAAGAAGATCGAAGCAAGGAAATTTATCCCTATGCTGGGGAGAAGCCACAGCATAGGGATTTGGATGCTGATGTTCGCAATGAATTACACAGATCCTCCCGATCCAGATAATCTAAAAGTTTATGAAGACGATTTGGATGCTGATGTTGGAGCTAAAAGAAGAGGCAGAAGAGCTGTGCACAAGGAAATTTCTCCCTATGCTGGGGAGAAGCCACTTCGATTGAAAGGAAAAATGGAATCTAAGGCTTTTAGAATTCTGGAAGAAAAGAAGTATTTGAGTTCGAAATCACCAATTGAAAGATCGAAGGTCGTGCTGAGAGCTGGAGTTCGTGAAGTAATCAAATCTGGGTATGGAAAAGAAAATGTTGATCCAGAATTCATTAAATTGGAGGTAGATGCATTTGAAAAAGCGATCGCGAATGAGAAGAAATTGGAATCACAGAATAAAAACAAAACAGTTGGGGTGTCTAAATTGAAGAATGAAATGGTTGAGGAAAAAGGATTTGTTATGCTTCCAGTAACATCAGACATGCTTGAGGGATTTATTTCTTCTAAGGAAAATGTTAGCGCTAATAGAGTTTCGATTCAGATGCCTGTTGATGAATCGATTTCCTCCAAGGTTCTCAATGTTTCGAAGATTATGGAGAATGCTTTGTCTTCTTCAGTGATTGGAGCTGTAACTGAAAAAAAAAAATGTCAAGGGCATTTTGGGAAAGTCCCCCTTATCGCAAGTTGCTCCTGTTATATCAGGTACCATTTTAGTCTCTGAAGATAATCCTATTAACCCAATTAGTAGTCCTACTAATTGTATTGATGAAGATATGAAAGATTCTATGAATGAGAATGGTAATTTGGAAGTTGATTCTGGTAATGATATGAAGAAGGAACAGGGAGCAAATTTCTTGAACGTGGATTTTTCCAAACCTGTTATATCCCCTGCAGCTAAGTTGGTTAGTGATTACAATAAAAAATCTTATGCTCGTATGGTTGAATCAACAATCACTGCAGTGGATCTTAATATCAAAGTAATTCCAAAAGATGATGGAAAGCCTAAGGGGAAAGTTGAGTTGCCTTATGCAGATTTAATGTTGGGTGGAGCTCCTTATCATGCTACTTTGTATGGGTTTTTTGTGGGGAAAAAACTTGCGTTTCCAACTGTTAATCATTTCACTTTTAAGATGTGGAAGACATATGGGCTAAAGGATATAATGGTAAATGATGAAGGATTTTTTTTCTTTAAGTTTGATTCTAAGGAAGGAATGATGAATGTGCTGGAGGGAGGGCCATGGCTGATTAACAATGTTCCTATGTTTGTTCAAAGATGGAGGCCAGGTTTAGTTCTGAGTAAACCACAAATTAATTTAGTTCCTGTTTGGGTTAAAGTGTTTAATGTACCTTTGGAGTATTGGAACAGCAAAGGAATTACTTTGATTGCAAATGAGATTGGGAAACCAATTGCTATGGATAAAATAACTCAAAAAATGTGTAATGAACATTGGGGAAGGCCAGCATTTATGCGATTTCTTGTGGAAATGTCAGCAGAAACAGAATGGATGAAAGAATTAAGTGTGGTCTCAATTGATTTTGGGACAGGAGAAAAAGTTGAATCAAAATGCAGGATAGAGTATGCGTGGAGGCCTGATGTTTGTAATCACTGCAAAGTTTATGGGCATAAAAATAGTAATTGTGGGATTCTAAATGGGAAAAAAAATGATAATGTAGCTGATGTTGCTCTTAACAGAGAAGAAAATGGAAAAAAAGAGAAAATGGATGATGATGGATTCACGTTAGTAACAAAGAAAAGCAATAAAGGGCAGAAATTCAATGCTGGTGTGGTTATAAATGAAGAATGAAAGGTAGATTTAATTAAATCCTTGGAGAAAAGTTCGAAACCTGTTAATGAAGAAATGGATGTTAGCAATAAAGATGCAAATTCAAGAGATATGGATAATCAAGAAATGGAAAAAAATAAAAAAGTTAAAGAACAAGAAATTCAAAAAGAAGTCCAAAAAGAAGATCGAAGCAAGGAAATTTATCCCTATGCTGGGGAGAAGCCACAGCATAGGGATTTGGATGCTGATGTTCGGAATGAATTACACAGATCCTCCCGATCCAGATAATCTAAAAGTTTATGAAGACGATTTGGATGCTGATGTTGGAGCTAAAAGAAGAGGCAGAAGAGCTGTGCACAAGGAAATTTCTCCCTATGCTGGGGAGAAGCCACTTCGATTGAAAGGAAAAATGGAATCTAAGGCTTTTAGAATTCTGGAAGAAAAGAAGTATTTGAGTTCGAAATCACCAATTGAAAGATCGAAGGTCGTGCTGAGAGCTGGAGTTCGTGAAGTAATCAAATCTGGGTATGGAAAAGAAAATGTTGATCCAGAATTCATTAAATCGGAGCTAGATGCATTTGAAAAAGCGATCGCGAATGAGAAGAAATTGGAATCACAGAATAAAAACAAAACAGTTGGGGTGTCTAAATTGAAGAATGAAATGGTTGAGGAAAAAGGATTTGTTATGCTTCAAGTAACATCAGACATGGTTGAGGGATTTATTTCTTCTAAGGAAAATGTTAGCGCTAATAGAGTTTCGATTCAGATGCCTGTTGATGAATCGATTTCCTCCAAGGTTCTCAATGTTTCGAAGATTATGGAGAATGCTTCGTCTTCTTCAGTGATTGGAGCTGTAACTGGAAAAAAAAATGTCAAGGCCATTTTGGGAAAGTCCCCCTTATCGCAAGTTGCTCCTGTTATATCAGGTACCATTTTAGTCTCTGAAGATAATCCTATTAACCCAATTAGTAGTCCTACTAATTGTATTGATGAAGATATGAAAGATTCTATGAATGAGAATGGTAATTTGGAAGTTGATTCTGGTAATGATATGAAGAAGGAACAGGGAGCAAATTTCTTGAACATGGATTTTTCCAAACCTGTTATATCCCCTGCAGCTAAGTTGGTTAGTGATTACAATAAAAAATCTTATGCTCGTATGGTTGAATCAACAATCACTGCAGTGGATCTTAATATCAAAGTAATTCCAAAGGATGATGGAAAGCCTAAGGGGAAAGTTGAGTTGCCTTATGCAGATTTAATGTTGGGTGGAGCTCCTTATCATGCTACTTTGTATGGGTTTTTTGTGGGGAAAAAAATTACGTTTCCAACTGTTAATCATTTCACTTTTAAGATGTGGAAGACATATGGGCTAAAGGATATAATGGTAAATGATGAAGGATTTTTTTTCTTTAAGTTTGATTCTAAGGAAGGAATGATGAATGTGCTGGAGGGAGGGCCATGGCTGATTAACAATGTTCCTATGTTTGTTCAAAGATGGAGGCCAGGTTTAGTTCTGAGTAAACCACAAATTAATTCAGTTCCTGTTTGGGTTAAAGTGTTTAATGTACCTTTGGAGTATTGGAACAGCAAAGGAATTACTTTGATTGCAAATGAGATTGGGAAACCAATTGCTATGGATAAAATAACTCAAAAAATGTGTAATGAACATTGGGGAAGGCCAGCATTTATGCGATTTCTTGTGGAAATGTCAGCAGAAACAGAATGGATGAAAGAATTAAGTGTGGTCTCAATTGATTTTGGGACAGGAGAAAAAGTTGAATCAAAATGCAGGATAGAGTATGCGTGGAGGCCTGATGTTTGTAATCACTGCAAAGTTTATGGGCATAAAAATAGTAATTGTGGGATTCTAAATGGGAAAAAAATGATAATGTAGCTGATGTTGCTGTTAACAGAGAAGAAAATGGAAAAAAAGAGAAAATGGATGATGATGGATTCACGTTAGTAACAAAGAAAAGCAATAAAGGCCAGAAATTCAATGCTGGTGTGGTTATAAATGAAGAAGGAAAGGTAGATTTAATTAAATCCTTGGAGAAAAGTTCGAAACCTGTTAATGAAGAAATGGATGTTAGCAATAAAGATGCAAATTCAAGAGATATGGATAATCAAGAAATGGAAAAAAATAAAAAAGTTAAAGAACAAGAAATTCAAAAAGAAGTCCAAAAAGAAGATCGAAGCAAGGAAATTTATCCCTATGCTGGTGAGAAGCCACAGCATAGGGATTTGGATGCTGATGTTCGGAATGAATTACACAGATCCTCCCGATCCAGATAATCTAAAAGTTTATGAAGACGATTTGGATGCTGATGTTGGAGCTAAAAGAAGAGGCAGAAGAGCTGTGCACAAGGAAATTTCTCCCTATGCTGGGGAGAAGCCACTTCGATTGAATGGAAAAATGGAATCTAAGGCTTTTAGAATTTTGGAAGAAAAGAAGTATTTGAGTTCGAAATCACCAATTGAAAGGTCGAAGGTCGTGCTGAGAGCTGGAGTTCGTGAAGTAATCAAATCTGGGTATGGAAAAGAAAATGTTGATCCAGAATTCATTAAATCGGAGCTAGATGCATTTGAAAAAGCGATCGCGAATGAGAAGAAATTGGAATCACAGAATAAAAACAAAACAGTTGGGGTGTCTAAATTGAAGAATGAAATGGTTGAGGAAAAAGGATTTGTTATGCTTCCAGTAACATCAGACATGCTTGAGGGATTTATTTCTTCTAAGGAAAATGTTAGCGCTAATAGAGTTTCGATTCAGATGCCTGTTGATGAATCGATTTCCTCCAAGGTTCTCAATGTTTCGAAGATTATGGAGAATGCTTCGTCTTCTTCAGTGATTGGAGCTGTAACTGAAAAAAAAAATGTTAAGGGCATTTTGGGAAAGTCCCCCTTATCGCAAGTTGCTCCTGTTATATCAGGTACCATTTTAGTCTCTGAAGATAATCCTATTAACCCAATTAGTAGTCCTACTAATTGTATTGATGAAGATATGAAAGATTCTATGAATGAGAATGGTAATTTGGAAGTTGATTCTGGTAATGATATGAAGAAGGAACAGGGAGCAAATTTCTTGAACATGGATTTTTCCAAACCTGTTATATCCCCTGCAGCTAAGTTGGTTAGTGATTACAATAAAAAATCTTATGCTCGTATCGTTGAATCAACAATCAATGCAGTGGATCTTAATATCAAAGTAATTCCAAAAGATGATGGAAAGCCTAAGGGGAAAGTTGAGTTGCCTTATGCAGATTTAATGTTGGGTGGAGCTCCTTATCATGCTACTTTGTATGGGTTTTTTGTGGGGAAAAAACTTGCGTTTCCAACTGTTAATCATTTCACTTTTAAGATGTGGAAGACATATGGGCTAAAGGATATAATGGCAAATGATGAAGGATTTTTTTTCTTTAAGTTTGATTCTAAGGAAGGAATGATGAATGTGCTGGAGGGAGGCCATGGCTGATTAACAATGTTCTTATGTTTGTTCAAAGATGGAGGCCAGGTTTAGTTCTGAGTAAACCACAAATTAATTCAGTTCCTGTTTGGGTTAAAGTGTTTAATGTACCTTTGGAGTATTGGAACAGCAAAGGAATTACTTTGATTGCAAATGAGATTGGGAAACCAATTGCTATGGATAAAATAACTCAAAAAATGTGTAATGAACATTGGGGAAGGCCAGCATTTATGCGATTTCTTGTGGAAATGTCAGCAGAAACAGAATGGATGAAAGAATTAAGTGTGGTCTCAATTGATTTTGGGACAGGAGAAAAAGTTGAATCAAAATGCAGGATAGAGTATGTGTGGAGGCCTGATGTTTGTAATCACTGCAAAGTTTATGGGCATAAAAATAGTAATTGTGGGATTCTAAATGGGAAAAAAAATGATAATGTAGCTGATGTTGCTGTTAACAGAGAAGAAAATGGAAAAAAAGAGAAAATGGATGATGATGGATTCACGTTAGTAACAAAGAAAAGCAATAAAGGCCAGAAATTCAATGCTGGTGTGGTTATAAATGAAGAAGGAAAGGTAGATTTAATTAAATCCTTGGAGAAAAGTTCGAAACCTGTTAATGAAGAAATGGATGTTAGCAATAAAGATGCAAATTCAAGAGATATGGATAATCAAGAAATGGAAAAAAATAAAAAAGTTAAAGAACAAGAAATTCAAAAAGAAGTCCAAAAAGAAGATCGAAGCAAGGAAATTTATCCCTATGCTGGTGAGAAGCCACAGCATAGGGATTTGGATGCTGATGTTCGGAATGAATTACACAGATCCTCCCGATCCAGATAATCTAAAAGTTTATGAAGACGATTTGGATGCTGATGTTGGAGCTAAAAGAAGAGGCAGAAGAGCTGTGCACAAGGAAATTTCTCCCTATGCTGGGGAGAAGCCACTTCGATTGAATGGAAAAATGGAATCTAAGGCTTTTAGAATTTTGGAAGAAAAGAAGTATTTGAGTTCGAAATCACCAATTGAAAGGTCGAAGGTCGTGCTGAGAGCTGGAGTTCGTGAAGTAATCAAATCTGGGTATGGAAAAGAAAATGTTGATCCAGAATTCATTAAATCGGAGCTAGATGCATTTGAAAAAGCGATCGCGAATGAGAAGAAATTGGAATCACAGAATAAAAACAAAACAGTTGGGGTGTCTAAATTGAAGAATGAAATGGTTGAGGAAAAAGGATTTGTTATGCTTCCAGTAACATCAGACATGCTTGAGGGATTTATTTCTTCTAAGGAAAATGTTAGCGCTAATAGAGTTTCGATTCAGATGCCTGTTGATGAATCGATTTCCTCCAAGGTTCTCAATGTTTCGAAGATTATGGAGAATGCTTCGTCTTCTTCAGTGATTGGAGCTGTAACTGAAAAAAAAAATGTTAAGGGCATTTTGGGAAAGTCCCCCTTATCGCAAGTTGCTCCTGTTATATCAGGTACCATTTTAGTCTCTGAAGATAATCCTATTAACCCAATTAGTAGTCCTACTAATTGTATTGATGAAGATATGAAAGATTCTATGAATGAGAATGGTAATTTGGAAGTTGATTCTGGTAATGATATGAAGAAGGAACAGGGAGCAAATTTCTTGAACATGGATTTTTCCAAACCTGTTATATCCCCTGCAGCTAAGTTGGTTAGTGATTACAATAAAAAATCTTATGCTCGTATCGTTGAATCAACAATCAATGCAGTGGATCTTAATATCAAAGTAATTCCAAAAGATGATGGAAAGCCTAAGGGGAAAGTTGAGTTGCCTTATGCAGATTTAATGTTGGGTGGAGCTCCTTATCATGCTACTTTGTATGGGTTTTTTGTGGGGAAAAAACTTGCGTTTCCAACTGTTAATCATTTCACTTTTAAGATGTGGAAGACATATGGGCTAAAGGATATAATGGCAAATGATGAAGGATTTTTTTTCTTTAAGTTTGATTCTAAGGAAGGAATGATGAATGTGCTGGAGGGAGGCCATGGCTGATTAACAATGTTCTTATGTTTGTTCAAAGATGGAGGCCAGGTTTAGTTCTGAGTAAACCACAAATTAATTCAGTTCCTGTTTGGGTTAAAGTGTTTAATGTACCTTTGGAGTATTGGAACAGCAAAGGAATTACTTTGATTGCAAATGAGATTGGGAAACCAATTGCTATGGATAAAATAACTCAAAAAATGTGTAATGAACATTGGGGAAGGCCAGCATTTATGCGATTTCTTGTGGAAATGTCAGCAGAAACAGAATGGATGAAAGAATTAAGTGTGGTCTCAATTGATTTTGGGACAGGAGAAAAAGTTGAATCAAAATGCAGGATAGAGTATGCGTGGAGGCCTGATGTTTGTAATCACTGCAAAGTTTATGGGCATAAAAATAGTAATTGTGGGATTCTAAATGGGAAAAAAAATGATAATGTAGCTGATGTTGCTGTTAACAGAGAAGAAAATGGAAAAAAAGAGAAAATGGATGATGATGGATTCACGTTAGTAACAAAGAAAAGCAATAAAGGCCAGAAATTCAATGCTGGTGTGGTTATAAATGAAGAAGGAAAGGTAGATTTAATTAAATCCTTGGAGAAAAGTTCGAAACCTGTTAATGAAGAAATGGATGTTAGCAATAAAGATGCAAATTCAAGAGATATGGATAATCAAGAAATGGAAAAAAATAAAAAAGTTAAAGAACAAGAAATTCAAAAAGAAGTCCAAAAAGAAGATCGAAGCAATAAAGGGGCAGAAAATTGGAATAAGGGGAGTAATTTTTCGAAATTTGCTGTGGGGAATCTAAAGAAAGATGGGAAGGAGAAAGGGGTATTTCAGTCAAGAGATGATAAAAATGGGAAAAAGAATGGAACAGGGGTGTTTATTCCAAAAGAAAAATTGGGGACAAGAGTAAAGAATGTTATAGAGAATTTTAATGCTAGAAAAGAAGAAATGCAGGGGAAAAAAGAAGAAGGTCAAAAGAAGGTTTATGTTCCTAAAAAGCAAGTTGAGTTCAAAGTTAGTTCTAACTTTGATAATGTGGGTTCTACATCAGTTAAAGATGATCAAGATGAATTTATAACACAAAACCCTTTTGATGTTCTTGCTGATTTGGGTTTAAGGGATATGTCTTATCTTGATGAGATAGATCCGGATGTTTTAACTGGAGGTGGCCAGGAGACAAGCACCGAAAATGAATTTGTTGATCAATGATGATAAATATAGGGTGTTGGAATGTGAGGGGTTCGAATTTAAGGCCAAAACAGGAGGAAATAAAGAATGTGATAAGTAATAATTTGTCGTTGTTTGCTATTCTTGAATCTCAGTTGAGGTTTAATAAGTTGCAAGTGACTTGTAATAATGTTTTTGGGAGCTGGATGTGGATTTCTAATCAAGACATGAGCCCTAAAGGCACTCGTATTATCATTGGATGGGACCCGAATGAAGTCATTGTCATGCCTTTGGATGCAAATAGTCAAGTGATGCATTGTCAAGTCATTTTTATTAAGGAAAATAAGAGGTTGTTTTGTTCTTTTGTCTATGGTTGCAATTATTATATAGACAGAAGAAAACTTTGGGATTCCTTGGGAAAACATTATAATGTGGTTGCTGGCCAGCCTTGGTTGATTGCTGGAGATTTTAATGTTACCAGAGAACTTGTGGATTCGATAGCTGGTCATTCTAAAATCTCGAGGGGTATGGTGGAATTTAACGAGTGCATTAATCTTATTGAAGTTCAAGATATAAATAGTAATGGGTTGCACTACACCTGGAATCAAAGACCACATGGGGCGTTTGGGGCGTTGAAGAAACTTGATCGTGTGCTTGGGAATCATAAATTTATTGAAGAATTTCCGAATGTGTTTGCTAATTTCCAGCCTTATCGGATCTCTGATCATAGCCCTATGATTATCAAATTCCCAATTAAAAGGAAGTTCAGGATCAGGCCGTTCAAATTTGTTAATTCTCTTGTGCTGCTAGATAACTTTCTTCCCATTGTTGAAAGAGTTTGGAAAACTGATGTTGAAGGGTTTGGAATGTTTCGGCTATGTCAGAAATTGAAGCTTTTAAAGAAACCTCTCAGGAAATTGTTAAATGTTCATGGCAATTTTGCTGAAAAAATTTCTAAGTGCAGAGAAGAATTATGTAGGGTACAGGAAAGTCTTGATTTAGATCCTTGCAATGAAGAGCTGAGATTTGAAGAAGGAATGTACCTTCAATCTTTTCTGAATGCTAGAAGGGAAGAAGAGAGTTTTTTAAAGCAAAGAGCTAAGGTGCATTGGCTTAAGGAGGGAGATTCTAATACAGCATATTTTCATAAGGTAGTTAAAGGGAAAATAAACAGGAACAGAATTGAAACTATCCTTGATGAAAATGGAAATTGGAAGGAAGGGGATGAAGCTTTTAAAGTCATTGTGGATTACTTTGATGATTTCCTTGGAGTGGAACATGATGTTGTTCCCATTCTTAGACCGGATGATCTAGATTTCAGAAAGCTTGACAATCAGCAAGCTTTGGATATGATAAAAGATGTTACTGATGAGGAAATTAAGGCTGCCCTATTTGATATTGATGATGATAAAGCGCCTGGCCCTGATGGTTTTTCTTCTAAATTCTTTAAGAAAGCTTGGAAGATAGTGGGAAGTGATTTTTGCTTTGCTGTTAAAGAATTTTTTCTGTCAAAAAAGATTTTAAAGGAAGTTAATGCTACTGTTATTGCGTTAGTTCCTAAAGTGCAGACTCCAGGCAAGGTTGGGGATTATCGGCCGATTTCTTGTTGCAATGTGATTTATAAATGCATAAGCAAAGTTATTGTTAACCGCATTAGAGATCATCTTGGGTGCTTGGTTTCGGATAACCAGTCAACTTTTATTCCAGGACGTTCAATCTTGGATAATATTCTGTTATCTCAAGAACTTGTTAGAGGGTATCATATCAACAGGGGCTTTGCTAGATGTGCTATGAAAATTGATATTCAAAAAGCGTATGATACAGTCAATTGGTGTTTTTTGCGGAATATATTGAAAGAGTTTGGATTTCATGAATTTATGATAACTTGGATTATGAACTGTGTTACTACTTCCTCTTTTATGATCAATATAAATGGAAGTTTTCATGGGTTTTTCAAAGGAAAGAGAGGTCTTAGACAAGGCTGTCCTTTGTCTCCTTACCTCTTTACTCTTGTTATGGAGGTGTTTAATCTAATGCTTAAAAGGAGAATAAAAGAGAGTAATGAATTTAAATACCATTGGAGGTGTAAAGAACAGCAGCTTACTCATTTATGTTTTGCTGATGACCTGATGGTCTTTTGTCACGGAAACTCTGGATCTATAAAAGTGATTAAGAAGGCTATGGATGAATTTGCTAATTCTGCGGGGCTTGTTCCAAATCTGTCCAAAAGTCACATCTTCTTTGGGAATGTTAAAGAGCATTTTAAAAGGAAAATTTTGAGAATTCTCCATCTTGTTGAAGGTAAATTTCCTATGAAATACCTTGGGATCCCTTTAATTTCTACTAAACTTTTTACTAGAGATTGTAAGGGTCTTTTAGAAAAAGTTAAGAAGAAAGTTAATGATTGGAAAAATAAGTCCTTGTCTTATGCTGGAAGACTTCAACTGGTTAGTGCTGTTCTTGCTACTCTTCCTGTCTATTGGGCTTCTGTGGTTCTTATTCCGAAGGGTATAATTAAAGAAGTTGAAAGTATAATGAGGAATTTTCTGTGGAGTAGTGGGCAAAATAGTAAGGGAGCTGCTAAAATCTCATGGAAAAAAATATGCAAGCCGAAGATATATGGTGGTCTCGGATTGAAAACTCTCAAAGAATGGAACATTGCTCTTCTTTCGAGTAGAATTTGGAAAATTATAAGTGGGCATGATTCTTTGTGGGTGAAATGGGTTAAGTATTATCTTCTTGAAGGTAGAAGCTTTTGGGATGTGGGAGCTAAGGATAAGATGAGTTGGAGTTGGAGGAATCTTTTGAAAATTAGACCGGTTTTGCGAAATTATTTTTACTCTCAGATTGGTAATGGGGGAAATATCTTTATGTGGTATGATAATTGGCATCAATTAGGACCCTTGTGTTATGTTTTGACACCGAGGGAAATAAATAATGCTGGTTATCATATTAAGGACAAAATCAGAGATGTGATATCTAATGAGAACTGGAATTGGCCGATTGATTGGATTAGAAGTATTCCTCAGCTTGCTGAATATCCTGTCCCTAGGCTTGTTAGGGAAAAAAAGGATGTTGTCTTTTGGTTAAACAAGAAAGGAGTTCCTGTTCCTTTTGCTGTGAATCAAGTTTCCAAAACTCTTATGGTTCACGAGATGAAAGTTGGCTGGTATGATCTTGTTTGGTTTCAACAGAGAATTCCAAATCACTGCTTCATCCTCTGGTTGGCTATTCTTGGAAGACTTAGAACTCAAGATAGAATAGAAAAATGGAAATCAGGGTGTAATTTCAAGTGTGCTTTCTGCAATAATCAAAGTGACTCCCATTGTCATATCTTTTTTGAATGTAAATTTTCTCAGGAAGTTTGGAGTAATGTGAAGAGGAGGGTCAATATCATTCATAAGGAAGGTAATTGGTTTGAGATCATTGATGAATTGCAAGTGACTTTAAAAAGGAAGAACATTGAGAATTTTATAAAGAAAAGTGCTCTTGCTGCTACAGTCTATCATATTTGGAATGAAAGAAATAAAAGACTGTTTGGAAAAGAATTTAATTCCATTGAGCTTGTGTTTCATAGAATTATGGAAGATGTTAGATTGAAGTTAGTTGGTCTCAAATATGGTTATTTGGGGTTGAATGCTGAAATATGTAAACACTGGAATATCCCAATTAAAAATGTTAATGGACCTGATGGGGATTGAGTTGAATTACAATTTTGTTAACAGAAATGGATGGCAGGGGAGCTGCCATGAAGAAAGGAAGGTGGAAAGAAGGAAGGATTGTAATAAAAATGTGAATTTAATAAATTGGGAGAAAGGGTATTCTTGTCTTTTTTGGAAAATCAATAAATTGGAAGAAGTTACAGTGAACTACTTGTTACCTATTGGTTTTGATTCTGTGGTATGGTTGGAGGTTTGGCGGGAGAATGAGCTAAGAAATAAAAACTTATGGTGTCGATTTCTTGTTCAGGGGTTTATCGAGAATTGGGCTGATGCTGATATGATTGATTTATCCTTATTCAAGATTGATTATCGCAAGTTTTTATGGAAGGATGATAACAAGCGAATTGGTGGTTCTCATTATTGGGTTGGAAGAAATAAAATTAAGGGCCAATATGAATTGCGAGATTGTTTGTTGGATTGGAATCGATGGCAGGATTGTAACTGCAGAGTTAATTTGGTGAATAGAAAGAAGAATTTTAATAAAAGCGAAAAGGCTAGGAATTGGATCAAAGGGTATTTTGGTCAATTTTGGCGGGAAAATAAAATGGAAGAATCTTTTGTTAATTGCTTCTTCAGTTATGTTATTGGTGTCATGAACAACCTGGAGGATTGGAAGAAGATTGATTTGAAGAATAATTATTGCTGGGATATCTTTATTGAACAGGGGATGATCGAGAATTGGGGGAAAGACTCTGCGATTAGGTGTCTTATAAGCATGGCCGACAATTGCGAGTTTTTATGGATGGAGAGCAGAAGGCGGTGGAGTAATGATCAGCGAAATCAGGGTTCAAATGAGACGGATAATAAGCAAGGGCAATTTGGGAATTTTCCTGGTTTTGAAGATTTTTGCTGCTGGAGTGAGCTTAATGGTGGTTGTTTAGATTCACAAAGGGTTTGGAATAATACTACTGGGAGTATTTTTTCTTTTTATTTAAGAAATAGGAGACAGGGGCAATATGGTCATAATTATGTGAAGGATGCTGAAATTTATTCTTTTATGGTTCATCTTTGGAGCTTGGCTGTTAAGGGGCAAAATCGGAATTATTGGAGATGGATGAATTCTGGTGTCCATGAAGGAGTTCATTTCCAATATTTTTACAAAGGAATTGACGGTTATGGGACTTTTACCAATTTTTCCCTTAAAATTGGATTGCAACTCGGTTTAATCCCGAGTATCATTTGGTTTAGGCCTTATGATGTGGTCAAATTTCATCAATATTTGGAATTTATTTTCATTTATTGTGAATTTTCGCCTTGGAAACAAGGTGTGTATTTTCAAGGATTTGACGGGTATGAGATTTTTATTACTTTTTCCCTTAAAAGTAAAGTGCATCTCGGTTTGATCCCGAGTTTCATAAGAAGGTTTTCTTATGAAGTGGTTTTTATAAGTGTGCATATGGGTTGTATCCCCATTAGTTGTGAGGTCTATCCTTGGAAACAAGGTTTGGAAAATAAAGGAATTGACGGAAGGATATTTAATTATATCCTTAATTTTTTCGGCAATTTATTGCTAGAGGGTTCAACTCCCGAAAATAATTGGTTCAATCCTATTCATTTAGGGATAAATCTTGGTTCAATTCCGAGTGATATAGTCAAGTGGTTTGCCCCTTTTTTCCAAAAAATGATGATTTTATCCGGTTCAAATCCGGAGCTTTTAGTTGGGTGGTTTTCTGTCTTTTTCCATAAAAAGAATTTAAATCTTGGTTCAATTCCAAGTAGTTTAGTCATGTGGTTGGCCCCTTTTTTTCAAAAAAGGATGAATTTATCCGGTTCAAATCCGGGAATTATAGTTTGGTTTTTCAACTTTTTCCGTAAAAAGTTCAAAAATCTTGGTTCAATTCCAAGTAATTTAGTTGGTGGGTTTTATGATTTTATCCATAAAAAATCAAGAGATGGGAAAAACTTCAAAGAGATGAGAATTTTGAATGTTGAAGATAGCAAATGGAATGGAAAGAGGAATAATCAAAGTGATCAAAAATGTTTGGATCAAGATTGCAAAAAGTGGAAGATAGTGAATGGATATAAAAAAGAGGATGATAGTTTGGCTTTTTATAGCAATATACTTTTGAGATGCATAAAAGATAATAAAGACAAAAGAATTGTGAGAAGAAAGAAGATGGTTATGGTGGTTATCATTGGAAATTGGAAAATAGACATTATTTGCATTTTCTTGTGGGACACATGGGATATTTTTGTTCATAGGCTTTGTGTTATTTTACAATCATAGATGTGGAGTATATATATAGAGATTGCATTTTTGAAGTTTGGAAGGAAAAAGGGCGAGTTCATTTCAAGAGGGAAAGGAATTTTGAAGACCACTCCGGGTTGTGGAGTTGGGATAGAATAAAATGTATTTTCTTTGGTTATTATGTTGCTAGGGTTAGCCTTTGGTTTTGGTATTTACGTGACATTTGGATTTTGGTCATTTTTGGGGTTTGTCCAAAAATGACATAACTCTTGTTTTTCTTTTTTTGAATTTATAAAATCTTTGCCGAGGCTTCGGCCTCTTTCCCAAAAAAAAAAAAAAACCCTAAACCCTAAACCCTAAACCCTAAACCCAAACCCAAGTCATTTGCTAAAATTTTTTCTCTCTCTAACTTTCTCTCTCTAAGATTTTCTCTCTCGTTCTTTCCAGTTTTCGTAAGTGACTTGCTCGGAATTCTGGTTGATCGGAGCTCTTACCGGTGCCGGAATTCCACCATTGTTGATTGAATTCACTCTAAAACCAATTCCAATTGTTTATACGATTGGAGGTGGGATGTTCGGGAAAATTGGAAATATGTTCGGCATGAATTACACAGATCCACCTGATCCATCTAACAAAAAACTATACGAAGACGATTTGGAAGCAGATGTTGGAGCTAAACGAAGAGGAAGAAGAGCTATGCACAAGGAATTTTCTCCTTATTCAGTGACTAAACCATTACGAACGAAAGAAAAAATGGAAGCTAAAGTTAATCGGTTAAGGGAAGAAAAGAAGTATCTGAATTCGAAATCTATTGCTGATGGATCGAAAGAAGTTCTTCGAGCTGGAGTACGTGATATAATCAAATCAAACTATGGAAAAGAAAATATCGATCCACAATTTATAAAATCGGAATTGGAGGCGTTCGATAAGGTGATTGCTGATCAGAAAAAATTGGAAGAAGAAAAAGGATTTGTGTTGCTCCAGGTAACATCAGATATGGTTAAGGGATATAATTCTTCTAAGAATTTGGTGGGTGGATTATCTCCTTCGTCCCCTGTTATTCAAGCGACCATGGAATCGGATGCTGGAATTGAAATTGGATCGAGCACTGGAAGTTTAATTGGAGCGAAGATTGACAAGGGTATTTTGGGTAAGTCTCCTGTTACTCAAACAATACCTGTTAATTTGGGTTCAAAATCGATATTTGATGCTAGTCAAAAGAATGTTATGAATCAAACTATAAGTTGTAACGATGAAGATATGAATGATTCTTTGAATGAGAATGGGAATGAAGCAAATGAATCTGATGATATGATGAAAAAAGAACAGGGAGCTAATTTCTTGAACATGGATTTTTCGAAACCAGTTATGTCCCCTACAGCTAAGTTGGTTAGTGATTATAATAAAAAATCATATGCTCGTATGGTTGAATCAACAATTTCTGCAGTGGATCTTAATATCAAAATAATTCCAAAAGATGATGGAAAGCCTAAGGGGAAAGTTGAGTTGCCTTATGCAGATTTAATGTTGGGTGAAGCTCCTTATCATGCTACTTTGTATGGGTTTTTTGTGGGGAAAAAACTGGCGTTTCCAACTGTCAATCATTTCTCGTTTAAGATGTGGAAGACATATGGGCTGAAGGATATTATGGTAAATGATGAAGGATTTTTTTTCTTTAAATTTGATTCAAAGGAAGGAATGATGAATGTGTTGGAGGGAGGGCCATGGCTGATTAACAATGTTCCAATGTTTGTTCAAAGATGGAGGCCAGGTTTAGTGTTGAGCAAACCTCAAATCAATTCTGTCCCTGTGTGGGTTAAAGTTTTCAATGTGCCGTTGGAGTATTGGAATAGTAAAGGAAATACTTTGATTGCTAATGAGATTGGGAAACCAATTGCTATGGACAAAATCACTCAAAAAATGTGTAATGAACATTGGGGAAGGCCAGCATTCATGCGATTTCTTATAGAAATGTCAGCAGAATCAGAATGGATGAAAGAATTAAGTGTTGTCTCAATAGATTTTGGAACAGGAGAGAAAGTTGAATCAAAATGTAGAGTGGAGTATGCATGGAGACCTCATGTTTGCAATAACTGCAAAGTTTATGGGCACAAAAATAGTAACTGTGGGATTCTAAATGGCTTGAAAACTAATAGTGTTGCTGATGTTGCTGTTAACATAGAAGAAAATGGAAAAAAAGAGAAAGTTGATGATGATGGTTTCATTTTAGTCACAAAGAAAAGCAACAAGGGACAAAAGATAAACTCTGGTGTAGTTATTAATGAAGATGGAAAAGTGGATTTAATCAAATCCTTGGAGAATAACACTGCCCCTGTTAGAGAAGGAATTAACATAGGGAATAATGGTGAAAACTCAATTGAGGAGGGTGAACAAAGAAAGAACAAAACAAACAAATTGAAGAAAAAGAAAAACAAAAAGAAGCTAAAAAAGAAGATCGAAACAGTAAAGGAGCTGAGAATCGGAGTCATGGAGGAAATTTTTCGAAATTTGCTGTGGGCAACCTCAAAAAAGATGGGAAAGAGAAAGGGGTATTTCAGTCAAAAGAGGATAAAAATGGAAAGGTGAATGGTACAGGGGTGTTTATCCCAAAAGAAAAATTGGGGACAAGAGTGAAAAATGTTATTGAAAATTTCAATGCAAGGAAAGAAGATATGCAGGGGAAAAAAGAAGAAAACCAAAAAAAGATGTATGTTCCGAAAAAGCAAATGGATTTTAAAGTTAGCTCTAACTTTGATAATATAGGTTCTACTTCAGGAAAAGATGATCAAGATGAGATAATATCACAAAACCCATTTGATGTTCTTGCTGATTTGGGTTTAAAAGATATGTCTTATTTAGACGAAATTGACCAGGAGATGATTTTAACTGGTGGAGACCAGGAGGCAGCTACTGGAAAAAACAATTGCTGATCAATGATGATGAATATTGGTTGCTGGAACGTGAGGGGTTCTAATTTAAGGCCGAAGCAAGAGGAAATAAAGAATGTGATAAGAAGTAATAAATTGTCTTTGTTCGCTATTCTTGAATCTCAGCTGAGATTTAACAAGCTTCAAACGACTTGTAATAATGTCTTTGGGAACTGGATGTGGATTTCGAATCAAGACATGAGCCCTAAAGGCACTCGCATTATTATTGGATGGGATCCGGATGAAGTTGTTGTCATTGTTGGGTTTTGAGCATTCTAACACTTCCTAAGTGTACATGCAACCCTAAATACCTTGGATCTATGTTTTCTCTATTATACATGCAAATAAGAACTTCCAAGGTATTATCCTAATCTAGCATACAAAACAATAATGTAACACGATAGAATACATACCTCTTGATGTAGAAAGTCTTCATGAAGCTTGAGTGCTTAGTGCCCCAAGTGTGACACCTCAAATGGAATCACAATCATCAAAACACTTAGAATGACTTGAGAGAATTCTACACTCACCAAAATCGGCTAGCCCTTTCTTGAATACTACTAGTGGCCGATTTTTCCTCAATAATAAGATGCTTATATAGTTACACAATTAGGGTAAACTCTTAATTGTCATGGCTTTCCATTTCCTTGGATCCATGGGTACAAATACACCATGGAGCATCCATGGACCATCCTATGGGTTTTAGCCCAACTTGATTATCCATGGAGCATTAGCCCACTATACAAGTATGGATGATTTACACAATCAACCCATATATTTAATTAGTCTTCTTTTGATCACTTAATTAATCCTAGATTAATTCTTGATCAATACTAATTAAATAATCTTATTATTCTTATTATTAATATACTAGAACTTATAATATTTTAATAACCATAAGTGTCTTATTTCTCTCATTCAAGTGCATGATGGTATGCAACCCAAATGGACCATGCCGGGTCGGGTCAAGTCTTACCAAATATAGTTATGGACTTAGACATTAATCCAACAGTCTCCCACTTGGATAAGTCTAAAACTATTATTGCGTATGACTTCAGGAACCAACCGGCAATCGTAGCTCTCAAAAGCTTCTGTCGAACTCTGAGCTTGTCGATGAACTCTGACCTTTGTCAGTGACTTGTCCATTAGATAAGGGATCATATATTCCTCCATTATAGATATCATATGGACTGAGACATGGATTATAATCATTCTCTCTGTCCATTTGTTGTTTCCCGATTTCCGATTTATGACGACTGACTAATTGAACAAATCAAATCAGTCCTGGCCCGGCCGAGCACTTCCATTTGTCATCATCAAATCATCGAGGGGCCCACAGATATCGCTTTTATCCCGAAGGTAAAAGGAACGGATAAACTTCGACTCATATGGCTTGTTCTACTACTTGTTGAATCATACACAAAAGCACGTTTTATAGCACAGAGTTACCAAATGCGGTTTCGTGCAATCAATGTACTATCAACTCATAGTAACAACTCATATCTCTAGGTTTGAAGAATATAAGATATTATCGTCTCATGATCACTCGTGATAAAATCCATGAAGTGATTCCAATGAGCGCGGGTTGAATCCAATACTCAGAACTTATGAGCACTCATGATTTTTGTAGCCTTGTCCAACACCTTAGACCTCTACAACCCATCATGACAGTCTTAATTCATATCTACTTCCAACATATGACCGACTGTGGATAGTTTGAATAACTTAGTCATTCCGAAAGAATAACCCAGTTTATTCGGGAAGTCAAAACATGCAAAGTGAAACACAATAATAATTGAATCCAATATGGTATCAACCCTTTGAACATAAATAAAACACCTTTTATTTATCACCATATGATTACACATTATTCATTGTACACTGTTTCAGCTATCAACTTTATTCTTGAATTTAAAACAATAGTTGTCCCATGCTCCAAGCATGTACACTATGTTTTTTTCAAAACACTAGTCATGCCACACACCAAGTATGCATACTATGTTTTCTATGATCTTTACTTTGTGAACTAGATCAATTGAACATAACTTCAATGATTCTCTTTTCACACCCCCAAATCCTTACTGCAAATGCAAGAATTCTAAATTCATGCCATTTACTGAAATCTGTTAGATTCTAAACTTATATGCATTAAGTTTCCTAATCTTAAACAGATTGAAAATTCTAACTTTGAAACATTTCCAGATTCCATTTTGACTATCACTTCTGAACAAGAGTTGCCTCCTTACAGACTATGTCAATATGGTCCTTCCAGAATTATCACTATACTTCCAATTGTCCTTGAGCAACCAATCTTTGGTAAACCTTAGATTGTCCTCGACAATTGTTTAATCCTTTTAGTCATATCCAGTTCTAAACCTTTTCCCTTCTTAATGCCCCAGGCATTTGGAAAATTTTAGAACGGATGAATATAGCACATGTAATCGATCCTATATCCGAAGCATATGGGACACGATTCATGATGTCTTACATAAAGACTAAACCAGTCTTTTGCTATAATATTTCCATTTCAATTTGCCAAGTTCTCATAATTCAGATTATGAAAAGGGATGCCGTAATCATAATCGAATTTTAGAACGCAAATAATGGACCCATATACAGAATTTCCTTATGTTGAGCCATTCCAACATGAAATTCATATATTTCCTTGACTAAATGATTAAAACCTCAAATCTAAACCTTATAGATTTGATATGAAGTATAATTTCCTCTCCCTTAATTATAGCAAAACAACTCTTTCCCAATTGAAACTTTTGTTTTCTATAATTAACATTGCTAACTTGCAATACTTATCATAATTATCATGCTCCCACTAACATGATGATTATTAGCATAACACTTATGCTCCCACTAGCTTTGACATGTACTCAGAAATCAGCTAGACAGTCTGAAATTTAGATTCATACACCCTTTCCCTAGATAGCTCACCTGTGTGTCTAAGAAATTTCAAGAACCATGAAAAGGGATACCGTAATCATGGTCTCAATTGCTTAGGCATTTGCCATTTCTCACAAGTCCATGTTAGTGTGCCGGTTAACCACACGCGCTCCACTAACGACTTTTGAAAATGCAAATAACACAATTGATATCTTCGTAAAATCTACTTAGTGAAAGCGTTTCCTCACCATCATTTTCATGAATCGGAGAGAAACCTTATGACACTTAGATTTATATGGTGTATGAGTTCCTACCCATATGAATTTGTCAAACCATAATCACAAGACAAAGATAATGACAAATCCAAAACCATATGGATTGAACTCAATCTTAACTTCTTGCCACCTGGCAGCTCAAGGGCCTGCCATTGCTTCCAAGTTGTTATGCAACAAACTGAGAACTCTAAGAACTCATATGCAAATCCAACTTTAACTGGAATGGGCACAGATATGTCAACACGATAGGTTATAAACCTCAAGTCGTGTGCTAGTGAAGAACTTGAGGTTTTATTCTTGATTATTTCTTGAGACTTTCAAGACCTGTAAGACTCCCACTGTCCTCTTGACATATAAGACTCCCTTGTCAAACATCCAAGAGATAGTGCGGATTCTAATCAAGAAAAACACTTTACCCAATTGGCCTAAGTTGGTCTTTGTTTTATCCAAAACATCACAACTTACCAATTTCAAATGTACAAGAGTAGAAAACTTTTACTCTTACATTTGACAAGTGTTTTAAACCTTCTTTAAGACATGTCACTCAAATGACAATCTTGGAGTATGACTCTAAGACTTGTATTGGAACGAAGTATGACTCATCTTCTTGATTTAACCACTTCAACAATTCAAGATCCCTCTTCTTAGTCATAAGAATGCACTAAGATTTCCTTAGAGAACTAATTGTGCTATGGTTTCTTAATCATTAAGATGATCACAAAACTGATACTAAAGTACTCTCCCATCTTTTTCAGATTTGAGAAACTTTTATCCTTCTGCCTTATTTGATTCTTCTTATCGATCTTTAGTGGTGGACTTAATCAGTGCACAAGAATGTGTACTCGATCCCTAAGTCCTTTATTTGACTCACACATCCATGTGAACAAGTAATTAGTCTTAATTTTCCAAAACTTGAAAGTTCTCATTCATCATGCTATACAACTTGCATGATTCCAAGTTCCGGTCCAATTGAACCTTGGATGATGAGAATCTTTCCTTATTTGGTAAATTTAGACATTACCACAAATGAAAGAATCAATTTCATATTTCCACTCTTGCTCTTAACGGAATTATATAAGCAACAATTTTTCCTCAAATGCCATTGTAAGGATATTTTAAAATAAATAAAATCAAAAAATTTTCTTTTATTTTAAAACTTTGCGGAAAAAACTTATCCTTACAATCCATATGAGAACTTGTTGTTATCTATTCCTAGGCAATATCTCATAACTCCTAAGAAGTAGCTCAAGAATCCGATTTTTCAAACTATGCGATAGAAATCCATCTACGCGATCAGATTCAGCATATTCTTTCTTTAAGTTTCTTCACTTTTTTTCCTTTGATTCTTAAAACATCGCCATGTGACCCAGTCACATCATGTATCAAGAATCTCAGAATAGAAACTTAACAGAGTTAGATAGTGGTCTTTACCTGAAGTAGAGTCAAACTTATTGACTTTAACATCCTTAGGTAAATTTGGCAGCTTCGCAACCAATGCCCCTTCCCTTGGCAATATAAACATATGGACCCTTTGATAATGGTACACGAGACTATCATAGACTTAGCTTTTTCTCTTTACCATTTGGTCAACCGAGTTGACTATGGCCGATCCCTTTCCATTGGGAAGAGAATGCTTTTCTGGATTTCCTGTGTCACTATTGTCAATGTCCATAAAGTTTTAGGAAGTTGATCTTAGCAAACAGATAAGATCATTAAGGGTCTTGTCATAGTCTGTTTCATAGGTGTTCCAAAGGAACTCACTATGTGACTTAGAAAGTGATTGAACCACCAACTTTCTCAAGACTTTGACACCCAACTCTCCCGGCTTGTCAATATGTGAGTACATCTCCAAGATGTGATCACACCTAGACCTTGCCTTGCCAATAGGGCTTGAGTGACCTTAAACTTTTCAAGAACTTGTGGGTTAGGGAGAATAATTGGAGGAGGAGAAAGAAGTATGATATCCATGGGACATCATCTTCATTAGGAAACCTTGTTTCAAGAGATTTGGGAAGATCATAGGTGTCTAAACCAGACATCTTTTGGGAGATATTCAAGATAGTTGATTTAAAGTCCTTAATATGACATCCAATATGAAATATTAAGGCTAGGACCCAACAAACTATTTTATAACTTAGAAGAGGTATGCCGTAATCCAAGCTATAAAATATTTGAAGGTAGGTGAATGACGATTCACCAATTTCCACCAAGATAAACGAAATGTATTATTAGGTTTTAATTGGTTTTTGAAACTCCTAGATCTTTGAGATTCATTGAACTTTTCAAAGGCATGTTTCAATCTCGAGTGTGCCCTTCAGGTTTTGTGACTGGGATGCCGAGGATCACAAAACAAGGTGTGAAGTAACCATGCAAATCACTTGGTACCCTTAATAAATTACCCCTCAATCGATGTGCCGGTTAACCACACACGCTCCATCGATACTATGATAAATATTAAGTCACCCTTTACCTACCTTGTTAAGTCCAAGTTAGTGTGCCGGTTAACCACACACGCTCCACTAACGACTTAGACAAAGTGTAAAGTGTAATTTCATGGGTTAGCACCTTATTCACATTTTTCCTAAGTAACTAAGATTGGGTATTATTAAGAGTTTAGTTACTTAGTATTATCATTAATACTTTTAATGAAGGGAGAATTCTAGTCCTGTCAAACCCGTTCGGCTAACGACCCTCCACCAGTCAAGCAAGCGGTGGGTGAGAGTGGACACCCATTAAGTTGCCATTTTATAGGCAACAACCTTATACCCACCTTATAGACCGGCTTCGTGAATGAGGCGTACTAGCGGTAAGACTGACTTTACTCTTATACATATATATATTATTAACTTATAATATTATAAAGTATAAGGGTTGAATTTTAACTTTTAAAATTCTAAGGGCTAACTTGGAATTAGAGTATTCATAAGTGAAAACTTTACAAATTCCAAAACTTGAGGGCAAGTTTTGAAACTATTCAAAACTAATTAATTCCATAACTTATGTGTTTAAAGTAGTTTTAATCCAAAAACTCTTCAAGTTCCATAACTTGAGGACAAGTTATGGAAGACTTTAAACTAATAAAAGAATTAACTTTTCTTTATTTTATAACTTATGGAATTAATTAAGGTTACACCTTTTTTTATTTTATTTTATTTTATTAAATGAAGAGACTCTTGGTCCTCCATAACTTGAGGACAAGTTATGGAGTCATAAAATCATTTAATTAGAACTAGACTCTTCATTTTTGTAACCTTTGCCAATTTTTATGAGTTTTATGATTCTTAAATGTGACTTTTCATATAACTTGAGGACAAGTTACAAAAACACATTTTAGAATCAATTCTTAGATTAATTTGGATTAAAACCAACTATCACATAATTTTCATCATTAATCTAAATTCACTCATAAAACAAGATAACACAAAAAACTTTTGGTGATCCATAACTTATTCTTAAGTTATGGAATCCTTTAAAACATTAACACCAAATTTTGTAACTCCATAAAAACTTTGAATCATTTTTTTTTTAAAACCTTTTCATATCCATAACTTATGGAGGTTTCAAAAAAAATAAAACTCTTTAGATCAAACTTTTAAAACTAATAAAATAATCATATTATTTTATCTTTTATTAAATTTGACCTAATTCAACTCATAAAGCAAATTATTCAAATTTTACAAATAATTAGTTTTTCACAAGAACAAGTAATTATCTTAAAATTTGACGAACTTCATGTTTTTTTTCTTTTTTTTTTTCAACTTTGAAAATAAAATATTTGCATCAATATAACAGAAAACAACCCGTGGCTCTGATACCACTGTTAGGTTTTGAGCATTCTAACACTTCCTAAGTGTACATGCAACCCTAAATACCTTGGATCTATGTTTTCTCTATTATACATGCAAATAAGAACTTCCAAGGTATTATCCTAATCTAGCATACAAAACAATAATGTAACACGATAGAATACATACCTCTTGATGTAGAAAGTCTTCATGAAGCTTGAGTGCTTAGTGCCCCAAGTGTGACACCTCAAATGGAATCACAATCATCAAAACACTTAGAATGACTTGAGAGAATTCTACACTCACCAAAATCGGCTAGCCCTTTCTTGAATACTACTAGTGGCCGATTTTTCCTCAATAATAAGATGCTTATATAGTTACACAATTAGGGTAAACTCTTAATTGTCATGGCTTTCCATTTCCTTGGATCCATGGGTACAAATACACCATGGAGCATCCATGGACCATCCTATGGGTTTTAGCCCAACTTGATTATCCATGGAGCATTAGCCCACTATACAAGTATGGATGATTTACACAATCAACCCATATATTTAATTAGTCTTCTTTTGATCACTTAATTAATCCTAGATTAATTCTTGATCAATACTAATTAAATAATCTTATTATTCTTATTATTAATATACTAGAACTTATAATATTTTAATAACCATAAGTGTCTTATTTCTCTCATTCAAGTGCATGATGGTATGCAACCCAAATGGACCATGCCGGGTCGGGTCAAGTCTTACCAAATATAGTTATGGACTTAGACATTAATCCAACAGTCATGCCGTTGGATGCTAATAGTCAAGTGATGCACTGTCAAATTCTATTCATCAGAGAGAATAAGAGACTGTTTTGTTCCTTTGTCTATGCTTGTAATTATTATATAGACAGAAGGAAATTATGGAATTCTTTGGAAAAACATTATTGTTTGGTGGCTGATCATCCTTGGTTAATTGCTGGAGATTTCAATGTCACTAGGGATCTTGTGGACTCGATGGCTGGTAATTCCAAAATTACGAGGGGCATGGTGGAATTCAATGAGTGCATCAATCGTATTGAAGTTCAGGATATAAATTGTAATGGATTGCATTACACTTGGAATCAAAGACCGCGTGGGGCGTTTGGAGTTTTGAAAAAGCTTGATAGAGTTCTTGGGAATTTCAAATTTATCGAAGATTTTCCTAATGTGTTCGCCAACTTTCAGCCTTACAGGAACTCGGATCATAGTCCTATGATTATTAAGTTCCCTATCAAAAAGAAGTTCAAGATTAGGCCATTCAAGTTTGTTAATTCGCTTGTGCTGTCTGATAGTTTCCTGTCCATTGTTGAGAATGTTTGGAAATCTGAAATTGAAGGATTTGGAATGTTTAGGCTGTGTCAGAAGCTAAAATTATTAAAGAAGCCGCTCAGAAAGTTGTTAAATAATCATGGTAATTTTGCTGAAAAAGTTTCCAAGTGCAGAGAAGAATTATGTCGGGTTCAGAGTAGTCTTGATTTAGACCCGTGTAATGAAGATCTGAGATTTGAAGAAGGAATTTACCTTCAATCTTTTCTGAATGCTAGCTGGGAAGAAGAGAGTTATTTAAAACAGAGAGCTAAAGTGCATTGGCTTAAGGAAGGAGATTATAATTCGGCCTACTTTCATAAAGTGGTTAAAGGGAAAATTAATAGGAACAGAATTGAAACAATCCTCGATGGAAATGGAAAATGGAAGGAAGGGGAAGAAGCTTTTAAAGTCATTGTTGATTATTTTGGTGAATTCCTTGGAGTTGAGCATGATGTTGTCCCAATTCTTAGGCCGGATAATTTGTTCTCCAAAAAACTTGACATCCAACAAGCTCTTGATATGGTTAAGGACATCACAAATGAGGAAATTAAGGCAGCTCTTTTTGATATAGATGATGACAAAGCTCCTGGTCCTGATGGTTTCTCTTCTAAATTTTTCAAGAAAGCTTGGATGATAGTGGGAAATGACTTTTGTTATGCTGTCAAGGAATTTTTTCTGTCTAAGAAAATTTTGAAGGAAGTTAATGCTACAGTTATTGCTTTAGTTCCTAAAGTTCCGACTCCAGGCAAAGTTGGGGATTACAGGCCAATATCTTGTTGCAATGTGATTTATAAATGCATTAGCAAAGTCATTGTTAATCGTATCAGAGAGCATCTTGGGTGTTTAGTCTCGGATAACCAATCGGCTTTTATTCCAGGACGTTCAATTTTGGATAATGTTCTTTTGTCTCAAGAACTTGTCAAGGGGTACCATATTGATAGGGGTTTTGCTCGGTGTGCAATGAAAGTCGATATTCAAAAAGCGTATGATACGGTTAGTTGGAAATTCTTGCATGATATTTTGAAAGAATTTGGGTTTCATGAGTCTATGATAACCTGGATTATGAACTGTGTTACAACTTCCTCTTTTATGATTAATATAAATGGAAGCTTTCATGGGTTTTTTCAAGGGAAGAGAGGTCTTAGACAGGGATGTCCTTTATCTCCGTATCTTTTTACACTTGTGATGGAGGTGTTTAACCTTATGTTTCAAAGGTGCATAAAGGAAAGCAAGGAATTTAAATATCATTGGAGATGTAAAGAGCAGAAACTCACTCACTTATGTTTTGCTGATGATCTTATGGTTTTCTGTCATGGAAATTCTGGGTCGATAAAAGTTGTCAAGAAAGCTATGGATGAGTTTGCTAATTCTGCTGGTCTTGTTCCTAATTTAGCTAAAAGTCACATCTTTTTTGGGAATGTTAAAGAGCCTTTTAAAAGGAAAATTTTGAGGATTCTTCCTTTTGTTGAAGGCAAACTTCCTATGAAATATCTTGGGATACCTTTGATTTCTACTAAGCTTTTTAATAGAGATTGCAAAGGTCTTATAGATAAGGTGAAGAAAAGAGTCAATGATTGGAAAAACAAATCCCTGTCTTATGCTGGAAGACTTCAATTGATAAATGCTGTTCTTGCTTCGCTTCCTGTGTATTGGGCGTCAGTGGTTTTATTACCAAAAGGCATAATTAAAGAAGTTGAAAAAATAATGAGGAATTTCCTGTGGAACAGTGGGCAGAATTGTAAAGGAGTTGCCAAGGTGTCATGGAATAAAATTTGTAAACCAAAGATTTATGGTAGACTAGGGCTGAAAAATCTCAAAGACTGGAACATTGCTCTTCTGTCGAGTAGAATCTGGAAGCTTATTAGTGGACATAATTCCCTGTGGGTGAAATGGGTTAATTTTTATTTGCTTGAAGGTAGAAGCTTTTGGGATGTGGGTTCAAAAGATAAAATGAGTTGGAGCTGGAGGAATCTTTTAAAGATTAGACCTTTTTTGCGAGATTTTTTCTATTCTCAGATTGGAAATGGGGAGAAGACTTTCATGTGGTTTGATAATTGGCATCAGTTGGGACCTTTGAGCTATGTTCTTTCTCCCAGGGAAATCACTAATGCAGGATACAACATAAGGGACAAAGTTAGTGATGTTATTGTTGATGAAAATTGGAATTGGCCTGTTGAATGGATTGAAATGATTCCTCAGTTGAATGATTTCCCCGTGCCAAGGATCAATAGAGAGAAAAAAGATGAAGTGTATTGGGTGAATTACAAAGGTAATATTGTCCCATTTGCGGTTAATCAGGTCTCTTCTTCTATTATATGTCATGAGCAAATTGTTGACTGGTATGATTTGGTTTGGTTTCAAAACAGAATACCAAGTCATTGTTTCATTCTTTGGCTTGCTATTCTTGGAAGACTTAGAACACAAGATAGAATGAAAAGATGGAAAAATTCTATTGATTTCAATTGTGTGTTTTGCAATGCTCAAATGGATTCACATTCTCATCTATTTTTCGATTGTAATTATTCTAAGGAAGTGTGGAATCTGATGAAAAATAAGGTGGAAATCAAACATTGTCCTGGCAATTGGTTTGAAATCATCATTGAGCTTCAATATTCGTTAAAAAAGAAAAATATCAGTAACTTCATTAAAAAGACAGCTTTGGCGGCTACTGTGTATCACATATGGAATGAAAGGAATAAAAGATTGTTTGGGAAGCAGAGTAATTCAGTGGAGAATGTGGTTAAAATTATCACAGAAGACATTAGATTGAAGATGTTTAGCCTTAAATTGGGTTATCTTGGGCTTAATGAAGAAATTTGCAAGCAGTGGAATGTTCCAGTTAAAAATAATGATTATAACCATGAAAGCAGAAAATAATTTGGGTTTAGATCTGGGTGAGAATTTGTCAGGGTGGCTGGTTTGGAATCGGAGGCAAGTGAAATGTTATGGAGATCGATTGGTGGTTATAAGGAAGATTGAAAATAAAAGCGGTATTTCAAGTTATCTAAACAAAGGGTATTTTGGTCAATTCTGGAAATTTAATAAATTGGATGAATCCAAAGCGATTGGATTGCTTATTAGAGGTATCGGTTGTATCTCTGATTGGGTGGATCGGAAGGAGATGAAGTGGAATAATAAAAATCGCAATTGCTTAATTTTTGAACAGGGGCTGTTTGGGAATTGGATAGATAAAGGTGTGATTGGGCTGTTTCTTGTCTTGGGTGATAACTCCAATTGCTTACGGTGGATTATAAGCATGCGAGTTAGTCATATTTATCACGAAGAAGGAAAAATAATAAACAGGGACATATTGGAATTTATTTTAAATAATGGTAAAGCTGGGTTTTGGAAGGAGGGGTATTTCGGTAATCATAATAATTGCTGGAGTTTTATTCTGTGTACAAATAGTTGTGGGAGAGAGGATAAAAGGAAGGATTTTGTTAAAAACAAGAGTATAAGAAAATGGATCGAAGGGTATTTTTGTCAAATTCTGGGAAAAAGAAAATTGGAAGATCAGGTTGTGATTGGCTTGATCGGTTTGGTCTCTGGTTCTTTGACTATTTTGGAGGATTGGAAGAAAATTAATTTGAAGAATAAAAAGGCCCAGTTGTTTTTTCTTGAACAGGGGATGAGTGAAAATTGGAAGAATGACATTGTGATTGAGGATCTGATGGGTTGGCTTTTTGATAAGCAATTGAAAATTGAAAATGGAATTGGGTGGTGTGATGTCCAGCAGGTTTCGGATTCAAGTGAGATTAATAAAATACAAGGGCAATTTGGGCATTTTCATAATTTAGATAAAGATTGGTGCTGGAATGATCTCAAGGGAGGATGGTTGGGTTTGCAAAGTGACTTGAATAAAATTACTGGGAGTCAAATTTCTTTTCATGTTAGTTTGAGGAGACAGGGGCATTTTGGTCAATTTCATGAGATGAGCGCCATTTTTAATCAATTTATGATGATTCTTTGGAATTTGGCTAATAAGAGGAAAAGATGGAACTATTGGATATGGATGAATTCTTTTGTTTTTGAAGGAGTTCATATCCAATATTATTACAAAAGAATTGACGGATTTGAGACTTTTACTATTTTTTCCCTTAAAAATGGATTGCAACTTGGTTTAATCCCGAGTATCATTTGGTTTATGCCTTATGATGTGGATCAATTTTATCATTGCATGGGTTTTGTGCTCATACATTGTAAATGTCCGCCTTGGAAACAAGGTGAATATTTTCAAGGAATTGACGGAAATGGGACTTTTATTACTTTTTCCCTTAAAAGTAAAGTGCATCTCGGTTTGATCCCGAGTTTCATTTGGTTATTTCCTTATGAAGTGGATTTTTATCATTTTCAATTGGGGTTTCTCAATTGTTATGATATTCCGTCTTGGAAACAAGGCGTGTATATAAAAGGAATTGTCGGTATTGGGATTTTTATCGCTTTTTCCCTTAAAAGTGAATTGCATCTCGATTTGATCCCGAGTTTCATTTGGTTAAGACCTTATGAAGTGGATTTTTATCATTTTCAATTGGGGTTTCTCAATTGTTATGATTTTCCGTCTTGGAAACGAGGCGTGTATATAAAAGGAATTGACGGAATCGGGATTTTTATCACTTTTTCCCTTAAAAGTGAACCCCCGCCGTGGAAACAAGGTGTGTATTTCAAAGGAATTGACGGAAGGATATTTAATTATATTCTTAATTTTTTCGGCAATTTATTGCTAGAGGGTTCAATTCCCGAAAATAATTGGTTCAATCCTATTCGTTTAGGGTCAAATCTTGGTTCAATTCCAAGTGATATAGTCAAGTGGTTTGCCCCTTTTTTCCAAAAAAGGATGATTTTTTCCGGTTCAAAACCGGAGCTTTTAGTCGGGTGGTTTTCTTTCTTTTTCCATAAAAAGAATTTAAATCTTGGTTCAATTCCATGTAGTCTAGTCATGTGGTTGGCCCCTTTTTTCCAAAAAAGGATGAATTTATCCGGTTCAAATCCGGGAATTATAGTTTGGTTTTTCAACTTTTTCCGTAAAAAGTTCAAAAATCTTGGTTCAAATCCAAGTAATTTAGTTGGTGGGTTTTATGATTTTATCCATAAAAAATCTAGAGATGGAAAAAACATCAAAGAGATGAGGATGATGAATATTGAAGATGGCAAATGGAAGGAAAAGAGGAAGAATCAAAGTGAACAAAGATGTTTGGATGAAGATTGCAAAAAGTGGAAGATTGTGAATAGAAATAAAAGAGAGGATGATAGTTTGGCTTTTTATAGCAATATACTTTTGAGATGCATAAAAGATAATAAAGACAAAAGAATTATGGGAAGAAAGAAGATGGTTATGGTGGTTATTATTGGGAATTGGAAAATTGACATGATTTGCATTTTCTTGTGGGACACATGGGATAATTTTGTTCATAGGCTTTGTGTTATTATACACTCATGGATGTGGAGTATATATAGAGATTGCCTTTTTGAAGTTTAGAAGGAAAAAAGGCGAGTTCATTTCAAGAGGGAAATGAATTTTGAAGACCACTCCGGGTTGTGGAGTTGGGATAGAATAAAATGTATTTTCTTTGGATACTTTGTTGCTAGGGTTAGCCTTTGGTTTTGGTATTTACTTGACATTTGGATTTTGGTCATTTTTGGGGATTGTCCAAAAATGACATAACTCTTGTTTTTCTTTTTTTGAATTTATAAAATCTTTGCCGAGGCTTCGGCCTTTTTCCCAAAAAAAAACCCTAAACCCTAAACCCTAAACCCTAAACCCAAACCCTAAACCCTAAACCCTAAACCCTAAACCCAAGTCATTTGCTAAAATTTTTTCTCTCTCTAAGATTTTCTCTCTCGTTCGTTCCTGTTTTCGCGAGTGACTTGCTGGAATTTCTGGTTGATCGGAGCTCTTACCGGTGCCGGAATTCCACCATCCCTGTTTGGATTTGATCTATTTTCGTCTTCAAATTGTCTGTGCGATTGGAGGTGGAATGTTCGGGAAAATTGGAAATATGTTTGGCATGAATTACACAGATCCACCTGATCCAAATAACAAAAAACTATATGAAGAAGATCTGGAAGCTGATGTTGGAGCTAAACAAAGAGGAAGAAGAGCTGTACACAAGGAATTTTCTCCTTACTCAGCGATTAAACCACTACGATCCAAAGAAAAAATGGAAGCTAAAGCTAATCGGTTTAGGGAAGAAAAGGATTATTTGAATTCGAAATCAATTGCTGAAGGATCGAAAGCAGTTCTTTGAGCTGGAATACCTGAAGTAATCAAATCAAACTATGGAAAAGAAAATATCGATCCGCAATTTATAAAATCGGAATTGGAAGCACTTGATAAAGTGATTGCTGATCAGAAAAAAATGGAAGAAGAAAAAGGATTTGTATTGCTCCAAGTTACTTCAGATATGGTCAAGGGATTCAATTCTTCTAAGAATTTGGGGGGTTGGGTTGTCTCCTTCGTTTCCTGTAATTCAAGCGAACATGGGAATGAATGCTGGCAATGTAACTGGGTCGAACATTGGAATTACAATTGGAAAGAAGATTGACAAGGGCGTTTTGGTTGATGAATCGAAGAATAACAAGGGAGTAATATCATCGAAGATTTTGAAGACTGGTGCGTCTTCTTCAGGCCCTGGTTCTGTAATTGAAACAAATAATGGAAAGGGCATTTTGGGAAAATTTCCTGTTTCGCAAGATGCTTCAGTTAAATCAGGTATTCCTTTGGTCTTTGATGTTAATCCCACTGCCCCAATTAGTTGTCTTACTAATTGTAATGACGAAGATATGAAAGATTCTATTAATGAGAATGGGAATTTGGAAGCTGATCCTGGTAATAATATGAAGAAAGAACAGGGAGCTAATTTCTTGAACATGGATTTTTCAAAACCCGTTCTATCCCCTGCAGCTAAGTTGGTTAGTGAGTTCAATAAAAAATCTTATGCTCGTATGGTTGAATCAACTAATAATGTGGTGGATCTTAATATCAAAGTTATTCCAAAAGTTGATGGGAAACCTAGTGGGAAAGTTGAGTTACCGTATGCAGATTTAATGTTGGGTGGAGCTCCTTATCATGCAACTTTGTATGGTTTTTTTGTGGGAAAAAAACTTGCGTTTCCAACTGTTAATCATTTTTCTTTTAAGATGTGGAAGATATTTGGGCTGAAGGATATAATGGTAAATGATGAAGGATTCTTTTTCTTTAAATTTGATTCAAAGGAAGGCATGATGAGTGTGCTGGAGGGAGGTCCATGGCTGATCAATAATGTGCCGATGTTTGTTCAAAGATGGAGGCCAGGTCTGGTTCTGAGTAAGCCACAAATTAATTCAGTTTCTGTTTGGGTTAAAGTGTTTAATGTTCCTTTGGAGTATTGGAACAGCAAAGGAGTTACTTTGATTGCTAATGAGATTGGGAAACCAATTGCCATGGATAAAATCACACAAAAAATGTGTAATGAACATTGGGGAAGGCAAGCTTTCATGCGATTTCTTGTGGAAATGTCAGCAGAATCAGAATGGATGAAAGAGTTAAGTGTGGTCTCAATTGATTTTGGGACAGGAGAAAAAGTTGAATCAAAGTGTAGGGTAGAGTATGCATGGAGACCTGATGTTTGTAATCACTGTAAAATTTATGGGCATAAAAATAGCAATTGTGGGATTCTTAATGGGGCAAAAACAGATAATGTTGCTGATGTTGCTGTCAACAGAGAAGAGGATGGGAAAAAAGAAAAAGTTGATGATGATGGTTTCATTTTAGTCACAAAGAAAAATAACAAAGGGCAGAAATTAAATAATGGTGTGATTATTAATGAAGAAGGGAAGGTGGATTTAATTAAGTCCTTGGAGAAAAATTCGAAACTTGTTAGTGAAGGAGTTAATATTGATAACAAACAAATTGGAGAACAAGAAAAGCAAAAAGGAGATAAGAAAGAGGAACAAAATAGTAAAGGGGCTGGAAGTCAAAATAATGGGGGAAATTATTCGAAATTTGCAGTGGGCAATCTCAAAAAAGATGGGAAGGAGAAAGGGGTATTTCAGTCAAAAGAGGACAAAAGTGGGAAAATGAATGGTACAGGGGTGTTTATTCCAAAAGAAAAAATGGGGATAAGAGTTAAAAATGTTATTGAAAATTTTAATGCAAGGAAAGAAGGAATGCAGGGGAAAAAAGAAGAAACCCAAAAAAATGTGTATGTTCCTAAAAAGCAAGAGGATTTAAAAGTTAGTTCTAACTTTGACAAAACAGGGTCTACTTCAGGAAAAGATATTCAAGATGAGATATTATCGCAAAACCCATTTGATGTGCTGGCTGATTTGGGATTAAGAGATATGTCTTACTTAGATGAAATTGATCAGGAGATGATTTTAACTGACCAGGAGATAAACACCGAAAATTCGAATGTTGATCAATGATGATGAATATTGGGTGTTGGAATGTGAGGGGTTCGAATTTAAGACCTAAACAGGAGGAAATAAAGAATGTGATCAGAAGCAATAATTTGTCTTTGTTTGCTATTCTTGAGTCTCAGCTGAGATTTAATAAGTTGCAAACAATGTGTAATAATGTTTTTGGGAACTGGATGTGGATTTCAAATCAAGATGTGAGCCCTAAAGGCACTCGTATTATTATTGGATGGGATCCGGATGAAATTGTTGTTATGCCGTTGGATGCTAATAGCCAAGTGATGCATTGTCAAGTCCTTTTCATAAAAGATAATAAAAGATTGTTTTGTTCTTTTGTCTATGGCTGCAATTATTATATAGACAGAAGAAAGCTTTGGGATTCGATGGAAAAGCATTCTTATTTGGTTGATGGTCAATCGTGGTTGATTGCTGGAGATTTTAATGTAACTAGGGAGCTGGTGGACTCGATGGCTGGTAGTTCAAAAATAACGAGGGGTATGGTGGAATTCAACGAATGTATTAATCGTATTGAAGTCCAAGATATTAATAGGAATGGGTTACATTACACATGGAATCAAAGGCCGAGAGGAGCTGCTGGAGCTTTGAAAAAACTTGATCGCGTCTTGGGGAATATGAAGCTTATTGAAGAATTTCCCAATGTGTTTGCTAATTTTCAGCCCTATAGGAATTCGGATCATAGTCCTATGATTATAAAATTCCCAGTTAAAAAGAAGTTCAAGATAAGACCTTTCAAGTTTGTTAATTCTCTTGTGTTGGTTGATAAATTTCTTCCCATTGTTGAAAATTTTTGGAATTCTGAAATTGAAGGGCATGGGATGTTTAGGTTGTGTCAGAAGTTGAAAATTCTAAAAAAGCCTCTAAGGAATTTGTTAAAGACCCATGGCAATTATGCAGAAAAAGTTTTCAAGTGCAGAGAGGAATTATGCAGGATCCAAAATAGTCTTGATATTGATCCTCATAATGAAGATTTGAGATTTGAAGAGGGAATTTATCTTCAATCTTTTCTGAAAGCTAGCTGGGAAGAAGAGTGTTATTTAAAGCAAAGAGCAAAAATTCAATGGCTTAAGGAAGGAGATGCTAATACAGCTTATTTTCATAAAGTTGTTAAAGGAAAAATTAATAGAAATAGAATAGAAACTATCATTGATGGAAATGGAAATTGGAAGGAAGGAGAAGAGGCTTTTAAAGTTATTGTTGAATATTTCAGCAAATTTCTGGGAGTTGAACATGCTGTGGAATCTATTGCCAACCCGGAAATTCTGTTTTCAAGGAAACTTGATAACCAACAAGCTGTTGAAATGGTAAAAGAAGTTACGAATGAGGAAATCAAGGCTGCTCTTTTTGATATTGATGATGACAAAGCGCCTGGACCTGATGGCTATTCTTCCAAATTCTTTAAAAAGGCCTGGAGGATTGTTGGGGATGATTTTTGTTGTGCTATTAAGGAATTTTTTCTGTCTAAAAAGATTCTTAAGGAATTAAATGCCACGGTTATTGCTTTAGTTCCAAAAATTCCGACTCCTGGCAAGGTTGCAGATTACCGCCCGATTTCTTGTTGCAACGTCATTTATAAATGTATAAGTAAAATTATAGTTAATCGTATCAGAGAGCATCTTGGGTGTTTGGTTTCTGACAACCAATCGGCTTTCATCCCGGGGAGGTCTATATTGGATAATATTCTCCTTTCTCAAGAACTTGTCAAGGGCTACCACATTGATAGAGGATTTGCTCGCTGTGCTATGAAAGTAGACATTCAAAAAGCATATGATACGGTTAACTGGAATTTTCTGCTTAGCATTTTGAAAGAGTTTGGATTCCATGATACTATGATAAAATGGATTATGAACTGTGTTTCCACTTCTTCGTTTATGATCAATATAAATGAGAACTTTCATGGGTTTTTTCAAGGAAGAAGGGGTCTTAGGCAGGGGTGTCCTCTCTCCCCTTACCTTTTTACCCTTGTTATGGAAGTGTTTAACCTGATTCTTAAAAAGGGTATAAGGGAGAGCAATGATTTCAAATTTCATTGGAGATGCAAAGAGCAGGAAATCACGCACTTGTGTTTTGCCGATGACCTGATGGTCTTTTGTCATGGAAATCCTGGTTTGATAAAAGTGGTGAAGAAGGCTATGGATGATTTTGCTAAAATTGCAGGTCTTGTTCCCAATTTGACTAAAAGCCACATTTTTTTTGGGAATGTTAAGGATACGGTTAAAAGGAAAATTTTGAGAATTCTTCCTTTTGTTGAAGGGAAGTTGCCCATGAAATATCTTGGGATTCCTTTAGTTTCTACTAAATTATTTAATAGAGACTGCAAGGGTCTTATAGATAAAGTGAAGAATAGAGTCAATGATTGGAAGAATAAGTCTCTCTCTTATGCGGGTAGGCTTCAATTGATCAGTGCGGTTCTTGCTTCTCTCCCTGTCTACTGGGCTTCTGTGATGTTATTACCGAAAGGTATAATTAAAGAAGTAGAAAAAATAATGAGAGATTTTTTGTGGAGGAGTGGACAAAATAGTAAAGGATGTGCTAAGGTTTCTTGGAAGGATATATGCAAGCTAAGGAAATATGGTGGACTTGGATTGAAAAATCTTAGAAATTGGAACATAGCTCTTCTTTCAAGCAGAATATGGAAGATTATCAGTGATCATGATTCTCTGTGGGTGAAATGAGTTAAAGTTTATCATCTTGAGGGTAGGAGTTTTTGGGATGTGGGATCAAAAGACAAAATGAGCTGGAGCTGGAGGAATTTATTGAAGATAAGGCCTTATGTGCGGAACTATTTTTTTACTCAGATTGGTAATGGCGAAGATACGTTTATGTGGTTTGACAATTGGCATCAACTTGGGCCTTTGAGTTATGTCCTTTCGCATAGGGAAATTTCTAATGCTGGTTATAATATTAAGGACAAAGTTAGTGAAGTCATTGTTAATGCTGATTGGAGATGGCCTGTTGAATGGTTAGATATGATCCCTCAATTGAATGAATTTCCAGTTATTAATCTTATCAGAGAGAAAAAAGATAAAGTATACTGGTTAGATTCTAAAGGCAAGATTGTTCCATTTGCTGCTAGTCAAGTTTCTTCTTTGCTTAACTGCAATGAACCAATGGTGGACTGGTATGATTTGGTGTGGTTTCAAAACAGAATTCCAAACCATAGTTTCATTCTTTGGCTTGCCATTCGTGGAAGACTTAGAACTCAAGATAGAATGAAGAAATGGAAAGAATCAAATGATTTATGTTGTGTTTTCTGCAATAATCAAATGGATTCACATTCTCATCTCTTTTTTGAATGCGGCTACTCAATGGATGTGTGGAAGGTGATAAAAAGCAAGGTGAATTTGAATCACAGATCAGGCGATTGGTTTGAAATAATCAAAGAGATCCAAAGTTCTTTAAAGAAGAAGAGTATTGAGAATTTTATCAAAAAAGTGGCTTTGGCAGCTTCCATTTATCATATTTGGAATGAAAGAAATAAAAGATTATTTGGAAAGCAGAGAAATTCTGTGGAAAATACTGTTAAGGCCATTATTGATGATATTAGGCTTAAGATTTTTAGCCTTAATGTGGGATATCTTGGGCTTAATGAAGGAATCTGTAAAGAGTGGAATGTTCCTGTCAATAAAAATGATTATTTTCATGAATATCGAAAGTAATGTGAGGATTGAATTGTGTGGGTCTTTAGCTGATTGGCTGGGTTGGAAGCGATGGAAGGATTGTAATTGTGGTATTGATATGGAAGAAAAAAGGAAGAATTTTAATAAAAGCGAGAGAATAAGAAATTGGGTCAAAGGGTATTTTGGTCAATTTTGGGGAGAAAATATAATGGATTATTATTCTGTGAATTACTTTGTCGTTTATGGGGCTGATTCTATGGCCTATTTGAAGGTTCGGCAGGAGATAGATTGGAAGAATAAAATTCACAGGTTAATTTGGTTTGAACAGAGGCTGATTGGTAATTGGGAAAATATCTTAGGTATTGCGGATTTAATGGGCTGGGAGTTTAAAAAACGAATGAAAATGGAAGATGGGAATGGAAGGTATGATAATAAGCGAATCATTGTTTCAATTGTGATGGATAATAAGCGAGGGCAATTTGGGCAATTTATCAATTTTGAAGAAGACTGTCGCTGGGATGTTCATAATGAGAGCTGGGTGATTTTGCGATATGGTTGGAATAAGGATACGGGGAATAAAAGCTTTTTACATAATAGTATGAGAGGAAAGGGGTATTTTGGTCAATTTTGTTTTATTAATGCTATGAATTAGAGAGGAAAGGGGTATTTTGGTCAATTTTGTTTTATTAATGCTATGAATTACCCGGAGGATTGGAAGAAAATAGCGTGGAAGATTATTTGTTGCTGGGATTTTTCTTTTGAACTGGGGATGAACGAGAATTGGGAGAATGGGTTAGTGATCAGGTGTCTTTTATGCAAGGTCGGTAATTGTAAATTCATTTGGATGGAGGGCAGAAGACGGTGGAGTGATGATCAGCGAAGCCTGGATTGTATAGATATGGACAGGATTGGAAGAATGACATTGCGATTGGGGAATTGATGAGTTGGGTTTTTGAAAAGCAAATGGAAATTATTGAGGGAAGTGGGCGGTGTGGTGTTAAGCGGGTTTTAGTTTCAACTGAGATGAATAACAAGCAAGGGCAATTTGGGCATTTTCCTAGTCTCGATGATTTTGGGTGCTGGAATGATCAAAGTGGAGATTGGTTGGGTATGCAAAGTGTCTGGAATAAAATTACTGGGAGTCAAATTTCTTTTCATGTTCGATTGAGGAGACAGGGGCATTTTGGTCAATTTTATGAGATGAGTGCCAATTTTAATCAATTTATGATGATTCTTTGGAGTTTGGCTATTAAGAGACAAAGATGGAACTATTGGATATGGATGAATTCTTTTGTTTTTGAAGGAGTTCATATCCAATATTATTACAAAAGAATTGACGGATATGGGACTTTTACCATTTTTTCCCTTAAAAATGGATTGCAACTTGGTTTAATCCCGAGTATCATTTGGTTTATGCCTTATGATGTGGATCAATTTTATCAATGCATGGGTTTTGTGCTCATACGTTGTAAATGTCCGCCTTGGAAACAAGGTGAGTATTTTCAAGGAATTGACGGAAATGAGACTTTTATTACTTTTTCCCTAAAAAGTAAAGAGCATCTCGGTTTGATCCCGAGTTTCATAAGAAAATTTTCTTATGAAGTGGGTTTTATGAATGTGCATATGGGTTATATCCCCATAAGTTGTGAGTTCTATCCTTGGAAACGAGGATTGGAAAATAAAGGAATTGACGGAAGGATATTTAATTATATCCTTAATTTTTTCGGCAATTTATTGCTAGAGGGTTCAATTCCCGAAAATAATTGGTTTAATCCTATTCATTTAGGGTCAAATCTTGGTTCAATTCCAAGTGATATAGTCAAGTGGTTTGCCCCTTTTTTCCAAAAAAGGATGATTTTTTCCGGTTCAAATCCGGAGCTTTTAGTCGGGTGGTTTTCTTTCTTTTTCCATAAAAAGAATTTAAATCTTGGTTCAATTCCAAGTAGTCTAGTCATGTGGTTGGCCCCTTTTTTCCAAAAAAGGATGAATTTATCCGGTTCAAATCCGGGAATTATAGTTTGGTTTTTCAACTTTTTCCGTAAAAAGTTCAAAAATCTTGGTTCAAATCCAAGTAATTTAGTTGGTGGGTTTTATGATTTTATCCATAAAAAATCTAAAGATGGAAAAAGCATCAAAGAGTTGAGGATGTTGAATATTGAAGATGGCAAATGGAATGGAAAGAGGAAGAATCAAAGTGAACAAAGATGTTTGGATGAAGATTGCAAAAAGTGGAAGATTGTGAATAGAAATAAAAGAGAGGATGATAGTTTGGCTTTTTATAGCAATATACTTTTGAGATGCATAAAAGATAATAAAGACAAAAGAATTGTGAGAAGAAAGAAGATGGTTATGGTGGCTATTATTGGGAATTGGAAAATTGACATGATTTGCATTTTCTTGTGGGACACATGGGATATTTTTGTTCATAGGCTTTGTGTTATTTTACACTCATGGATGTGGAGTATATATAGAGATTGCAATTTTGAAGTTTGAAAGGAAAAAAGGCGAGTTCATTTCAAGAGGGAAAGAAATTTTGAAGACCACTCCGGGTTGTGGAGTTGGGATAGATCAAAATGCAATTTCTTTGGTGACTTTGTTGCTAGGGTTAGCCTTTGGTTTTGGTATTTACTTGACATTTGGATTTTGGTCATTTTTGGGGATTGTCCAAAAATGACATAACTCTTGGTTCTCCTTTTTTTGAATTTATAAAATCTTTGCCGAGGCTTCGGCCTCTTTCCCAAAAAAAAAAAAAAACCCTAAACCCTAAACCCTGAACCCTGAACCCTGAACCCTGAACCCTGAACCCTGAACCCTAAACCCTAAACCCTAAACCCTAAACCCTGCGATAGTAGGGTTGTAAGAGGTTTCGCTATGCTGGAGAAGTTCTGAATGAACCTGCGATAGTAGCCAGCTAGACCTAGAAATTGACGAATTTCAGTAGGTGTCTTTGGTGCTGACCAGTTCTCGATGGCCTTAATTTTGGAAGGGTCCACGTGTATTCCCTCTTCGCTAACAACATGGCCCAAGAATTCGTCTCGCCGAATCCAAAATTCGCACTTTGAGAACTTCGCGTAGAGCTTCTCCGATCGCAACGTTTCTAAGATTTTACGGAGACGTTGACTATGTTCCTCCTTACTTCGAGAGTAGATGAGTATGTCATCAATGAAGACGATGACGAACTGATCCAAGTAAGGACGACACACCCTATTCATCAGATCCATGAATACTGCGGGTGCGTTAGTTAATCCGAACGGCATCACTACAAACTCGTAGTGCCCATAACGAGTTCGGAAGGCTGTCTTGGGAACATCCTCCTCTAACACTCGTAGTTGGTGATATCCGGATCGCTGATCTATCTTCGAGAAGTAGTTGGCTCCTTGAAGTTGATCAAATAAATCGTCAATGCGGAGCAAGGGATAACGATTTTTAACGGTAAGTTTGTTGAGTTCTCTATAGTCGATGCACATGCGAAACAATCCATCTTTCTTCTTGACGAACAAGACCGGTGCTCCCCATGGTGAGAAGCTCGGTCGAATGAATCCCTTCTTGAGAAGTTCGTTAAGTTGACTGGAAAGTTCCTACATTTCAGCCGGTGCCAGACGATAAGGAGATTTGGCTACGGGGGTAGCCCCTGGCACTAAGTCGATTCTGAACTCGACTTGGCGTTGTGGTCGTAAACCAGGAAGTTCTTCTGGGAATATGTCGGGAAAGTCGCACACTTCTGGGATTTTCTGGATGTCTTTCAGTTCTTGACTGGTATCGACGACGTGTGCGAGGAATGCATGGTACTCCTTTCGCAAGCACTTCTGGGCTTGAATGCACGAAATGATGCGAAGGATCGTACTAGGTTTGTCGCCGTAAATAACTAAGGTTTCGTTGTTAGGAAGGTTAAGACGAACTACTTTTTCGAAGCACATAATGTCGGCGCGAAGAAGACTCAACCAATCCATACCGATGATAACGTCGAAACATTTAATTGGGACTGGCATGAGATCTATCTTGAAAGTATGGCCATCTAAAGTCAAAGTACAACCTACGTATATGTAGTTTGTACTCTCTGTTTTCCCGTTATCCATTTCTACCGTGAATGGGCTATCTAATGCAGATGGTTTTTGTTTAAGCAGGTGTGCAAATTTGTGACTTACAAAACTTTTCTCGGCTCCACTATCGAAAAGTATGCAAGCATATGAGATATCGAGGAGGAACGTACCAGTAACTATCGTAGGATCAGCTACTGCTTCCTCGTGGCCTAGGGCCATAACTCTTCCTACCCCTCCAACCATTACTGCTTTAGGGCAGTTCCTCTTGTAGCGGCCCACTTCGCCACAACCGTAGCAAGTTTGGCCCATACCAGCGTTAGGAGCCTGGGCGGCTTGAGCTGTTGGAGCCTTGCAGAAACGGGCGGTGTGCCCCTTCCTGTTGCAGTTAGAGCAGAACATCTCCTTGCAAGTTCCGTGGTGGTGGAAGCTGCATTTGTTGCACTTCGGAAGAGTTCCAGCATAAGTTTTTGCTGGTAAGGGGTTCGCAGGAACAACAGGAGTCACTGTGGAAGCATTGATCGCCACACGTTGTTGTTTATTGGAGGATCCTTGCGAAGCCCCTCTTTTCCTCTTATTCCACCCCTTCTTGTTGTTGTCCGGGTTGGACTTTTGGGGTACGGGTGTAGGGATTGTTGGGTTCTGAGGTTTCCGGTGATTGATAAGGGATTGTGCGAGTTCCTTGGCGCTATCAAAGGTAATAGGCTTGGAAGCGATCACACTTGACTGGATCTGGGGCGACAGTCCCCAGATATATCTCTCGATCTTTTTGCTCTGGAGAGCAACCATATCAGGGCATAAGTTTTCCAAATCACAAAACCTATTTGTGTAGGTAGTGATGTCGGATCCAACCATTTGTAGACCCCAGAATTCTTGCTCGAGTTTTTGTATTTCACCTCGAGGACAGTACTCTTTCATCAGCATGTCCTTTAACTTTTCCCAGCTGATGGAATACGCCACCACCAAAGTCAGATAGTTAACATGGTTGTTCCACCATGTTAGTGCTCTGTCAGAGAAGGTACAAGCTGCGAACTTGACCTTGTTACCTTCTTGGCATCCGCAGATCTCGAAGACAGATTCCATCTTCTCAATCCACTGTCTTAACACCATAACCCCACCAGTACCATTGAAGCTGCGGGGTTTGGCGTTTGTGAAGTCCTTTTAGGTGCATTCCCGAGGGTGTCCATGGCTCTCGCCGTGGTTCGAGGGCGGTGCACCTGTTCCTGATCCACTAGGGGCAGGAGCGTTGATTGTTGACACAGCAGCTGCAACTGCTGCTGTGAAAGCTGCCTGGAACATATTGGCATCGAAAGGATTTGGTGGTTAAAGAGGTACTGGTGGTGGTGGAGGTGGTGGTATTGGTGCTTCGTTGTTTGGGTTTCGCCTTGTACTTCTGCGTGGCGACATCTTTAACTGTACATTTAAAAGATGACGACATGGATAAGAATAAATGATTAATGAATGTGTCTCATGGACTAAATCCCCATAGCCCAACAACAGAAAGAATAGTATCACTAAATGAAGAAGATAGAATTTGGATAATAATTTCCATAAGATTAGATATCCCTCAATAATACTGGAATTACAGATGTAACAAGTTCGGGAAAATGGCCTAGAAGTAGGCCTTACATCAACCAAGATGGAAAATTTTGACAGAATTAGGACTAGATCAAGACCTAACAGGTCTAGAATTTATACAGATAGGAAATTAGACCAAAGTTTTACATAAACTAGGTTATATCCAAAATATGAGTGGACGATATTCTATCGGCGACGAGAACTGCTAGCATGAGTCCTTGATCCCGACAGTAGATGTTCAATGTCCCTTATACGCCTGTCCGACCTTGCTTGCTGAGCTCGAAGTTCTCTAACTTCAGCTCGGGTTTCAGCAAGTTCCCTCTGCAGATTTGCATTGCGGACCAGAGTCCTTTCATGAGCAGACTCTAGTTGGCGAATGTGGACGGTGTTAACACCTGAGTTGGCGTCAACTTCCAAGACTTGATTGATAGTCGCCTGAGCCATTATCGTGTTCCGGGAAATCCTACGCACCATGATCGGTAGGACTCTATCAGCAGAACCTCCTTTGGTGAGGTTGTAGAAACTTCAGTCCCCATTGTAGGGAATGGGCTGACCCTGTTTATGACTCCATGTAATCAATTTAGTGGCCCACAGAGGTGTGGGTCCTTGAAACACAGGGCGGGGGTTCAGGTTTGGGTTTTGAGCATTTGGGGGTAGGTTGTTGACTTCTGGCTCCGAGTCAGAACTATCAGAAAAACCCTCAGCATGGTGATCATCCAAAGGAATTGGGTGATCATCTTCTGGTTTTGCCTCTAGCCAACCAGCATTGCCTTGGTTTGGGAAGTACGGATCGCCATGGTGAAATCCAGCCATTTTAATCTACGCGAGAAAAGGGGCATAAGAAATAGTTAAAATAGACGATCTAACTAAGATAATTATAGTAAGATCAAATACCCATATGGTATTTCTTTATGGTTGTGTTGGTAAGTTTTTAGACTTGTTGCCATATTACAACCATTCTTGGGCATATGCTAATCACTCCTCGGACCAGCATAGTTGATCAGGCTATGCCATTCCCAAGACTGACCATATATCCCCAGGCTTACTTGTGATATTCAACAACCGTAATACTTTTGTTCTTGTCATTGTGACACTGATTTTAGTATGAATGCAGACACGTATACTTACTTAAATATTTTATTATTTAAAAGTATAACTCTTAGACGGAGTGTTTTAATCCCGATGTACTTATAGTTAGTATATCTTTTATGGGTTGATATACTATATTCACTATAAACAAAGCTCTGATACCAATCTGTCACACCCCAAAACCACGAACAGCGGAAACGTTCAAGGGTGGAGGACGTCATGTACAGTATCACAACAGTGTAATATAATAAACAAGCAACAACATCATCCATTGCATTATAAGTCAAGTTTAATACATGTGTGTTCTTTCATTGTAGTAAGACACCAAAAATATACAATCAAAATAAAAGACGAGACTTGTCTACTCCGTCTTCTCAAAACCTGGCCATCGTACCTGTCTACTGCTGACCTGAGAATACAAGTTATTTTGAAAGCGAGTATCAGCTTTAAAGCTGGTGAATTCATAAGTATTTAAGTGTCATTGTCTTTCTTATGAAAATCTGTTATGAAGGCCATGTAAACCTTTAAGTGAGAATGTTGATGTAAGTATGAAAAACCCTAGAAAAACCCTTATTTTCTATAAGTATGAAGTGTAGTCTTCTACCAAGACCTGAATGTTTTGTGAGTATAATGATAGTTTTCCTTTAATTTTTTAGTACTAAAGTACTTAGTCTAACTCATCGTTTATGTGAAAGTATCACAAAATAAAGTAAACAGGAAAATGTACTACTGTAAGTGTTGTCACTGGGTACTAGGACTAACACAGCATATGTAACTGTTATCCCGAGGTACTAGGGTTAACACGACCTATATAACCTAATGAACATCCGAAGATTGTCCAATTGTCCTCTCTAGCAGCAGCAGGGCGGAGGAAGGGTTAGTCCCTGTAAAGGTACTCCTAGTATAAGTAATAACCGTAGGCATCCGTAGACGTTCATCACCCACTATTGCTAACAGATGAGTTCCGGAATGGTTAGTCCCGTAAATATATCCCGAGGTACTAGGGATAGAGACCCATCTAGGTATCCCGAGGTACTAGGGATAGGGTCCTGTCTAGATATCCCGAGGTACTAGGGATATGCAGGAAGATTTACACAAAAGGTACTAATAATCATCCTCGCAATTCGAGATACAAGTATTCATGTAAGTAATACACAGGTAACTGTATCTACGTAAAGGTACTCATGCAAGGTATTCATGTATCATGTAAGCATATGTAAACGTACTCATGTATCAGGTAATGTACTAGTAAAGACTCATGAATGAACTGACTCTTGTGTGATTCCTTGTAATAGGACTAATGTTTGATATCTCCAAACTATCCCTATGATAATTAACTGGAAAGTAAGTGTTTGTTCAAGTAGATTTATGCACCCTCGATACACCAGGGTGTGGGAAACTGAACGAAGCATGAAAACTATAATCTCTATCATATAAATGAACATATATGCATAAGTATAGTTTGATTCAATAAGGTAAAACAATGGTTTTGTAAGATATCTAGGAGTTTTGAACAATAATTAAGAATGACTTGTTGTCATTTTAATAAACATTTCAAAACTAATACTTTTGTTATCAATGTATTTTAAGATAGAAAACCACTTCATCTGTCACCTTTTGAAATATGTGAAATCTACTGAGTGAAAACATAGTTATAAAATACATAAGATTGAATTAAATAACATATTGTTTTCTCCTTGTATTCCCCCCCCCCCCCCCCATTAAAGCATTTAAAATCATTTAAAACATTGATTAAGGGGTATGAACTCACCTGTAGTTGGTGATTGGGATGAACTGAACGGTATAGGATTGCTAGGTGTCAAGCGAGGACTTGTACACACACTACGATCCTAATGAACATATAATCACACATATATGCACTCAATTAGTCTTAAGTTACTAATTGATAAAGCTAAGACATCCTAGACATAATAAACACTTTATATAAGTGTTTTAAGCCCTAAGGATTGCATCTAAGCTATTGTGGGACAAGGTACTTGTGTTTAGGGTTCCAAAGGACCCCATATATGAGTTTACTCCTCATATACCAACACACATGGAGTTTACGGTTGTAAACTCTTGAGTTTACGGCCGTAAACTCCCAACCATGGGGGTTTGGTGTGTTTTGAAGTCCCTAATGATTCCTAGAATTATTCCAACTTGGTGGCTAAGTCCTTGGAAGGGTTTAATGTCTAGAAACACTCCATTTAGGAGTTTACGGCCCTAAGGCCATTCCCCTTAGAGTTTACGGCCGTAAAATCTAAGTATGGTGTGTTTTTGATGCTTTCAAGTCTCTTGCACTTGTGGTATAGGTTCTAGACTTTTATTCCAAGCATATGAAGACCATTGACATACTTTGTTGCCCTTTTAATGAGTTTACGGCCCATGAACCATGTCATGGCCGTAAACTCACTTTGAAATGTGATTTTGGTGTGCTTTGGTCCTTAGATTAAGTGGGGAACAATTCCATGTAAAGGTCTAGGGCTTTAGGTGTCTTAATAACACCCTTTAGTCCATTTCTATGGAGTTTACGGCCTAAGAAACACTTGGGCCGTAAACTCTCATTTGTTTGTGTTCTTTGATGTGCTTAAGGCCTTAGATTAAATGGGAACTAGTCTTGATAAAAGTCTTAAAGCTTTTGTGGCCTTAAAACATCATTTTGAGTTCAAAAAGGGAGTTTACGGCCTAAGCAACTCTTGGGCCGTGAACTCCCAAACTTGGGTGATTTATGGTTGTTTTCTTGTCCCTAACACACATACATATGAGTTTAAGGAAGTTGTATAACACAAGGGTCGGTTTTGGCTTTGTTTCGGGAGTTTACCGCCCAAGAACACCTTGGGGAGTAAACTCCTAGATCTAATGATTTAGCCATCTAAATCATGTTATAAGCACATAATAAGTATTCTAACACTACTAGAAAGAGTTACTCACGTTTTGGTATAAAAACCCGAAGATCCGTGAGAGAGAAAATGGCTTTTCTCTAGTTGGAAATGTGAATAGTGAATGAATTTGGTTCAGAAATCTATTTATAGTCCTGAAATATTTTTGGCAAAAAATATTTTTATTCCTGAAATGATCTCTAATATAATAGAGTGTTGGAATAATAGTGTTGCACAAAACCCTAGTGCACTCACTCTCCTGATATTTCCTGAAGTGTAAATCCTGAATTACTCAAACTTACGCGAGAAGTCTGAAAGTTAACTGTGACTGCTATAACTTCTATTGAAGTGATATAGTTTGTACTGAATGGAAATTTCGGGTTGTCACATGCAATACTCGCCTTAATAATCATACAAGCACAACTTTTATGCTCCCACTATCACGATGATTATTATAAACATAACACTTATGCTCCCACTAGCTTCGACATGTATTCAGAAACATCTTAACTTTCAGAAAAACAATGCCTATTGAATTTCTTTAAGTTCATATTTCTAATACCTAAGGCTTTGATAATCTTTTATCAAGGCTTCTTGAACTTATACACCGTTGCCTTAGATAGCTCATATGTGTGTCTTAAACAATTCAGACTAATTGCTAAATCTCACAATTCGAATCATGGAAAGGGATACTGTAACCATAATCGAATTCGAGAATCCAATTTTCACAATTACTATCTTCTTAAAATCTCTTTTAGTGAAAGCATTTCCTCACAGTCATTTCCATGAAGGAGGGAATCTTATGACACTTAGATTTTAATGGTGTATGTGCTCCTATCCATGTAAATTTGTCAAAACCAAGGTTTGTGACAAATCCAAACTCATATGGACCGAACTTTCTCAATCTTGATTTCTTGCCTTATGGTAACACAGCTGCCCACCATGTCTTCCAAGTAGTTAAGCAGCTCACCATTTCCTATCAATGTACTTTCAATTGTTCAAGGTCCTTGCCTTTTATGCATTCAAATGAGAACTCATAGGCTCATATGCATAATTAACTCAATTGGAACGGCACAGAAACAAGGTAATGTCAACACGATAGGTTGTAAACCTCTACTCGTGTGCTAGTGATGATCGATAAGGTTTATTCTTGATTTGTTCTTGAAACCTTTCAAGACCATTAAGACTCCCACTGACTCCTTGACATATAAGATTCTTTTGTCAATAAACATTTCTCGACAAACAAATATTCAAGAGTTAGTGTAGCCTTTATCAAGACAAAACATTTCATAAAATTGGTCCTAGTTGGTCTTTGTCTTATCCAAGACATCACAACTTTCCAATTTCAAATGTGCGAGAATAGGAAAGCCTTTTTCCAAATTCTACATTTGATGAATGTTATAAACCTTCTTAAGACTTGTCACTCAATATTACAATCTTAACTCTAAGACTTGTTTTAGAATGAAGTATGATTGAATTCTTGATTTAACCATTTCTTCAATTCTTGATTCCTCTTCTTATACATACACTTGTACTAAGACTTATTTAGAGGATCAATTGAAATATGGTTCTTAATCATTAAGACATATCATAAAGTATAAAAGGTACTCTCCCTTCTTCTTAGAATAGAGAAACTTTTATTTTTCTTCCTACTTGATTCTTTTATTCGTTCTGCTATTGATTTAAACCTTTTTCAATCAATTCAGAATTACACTTAATGTGACAACCCGATATTTTGAGACAATAAAATGTAACACCAGCCAAATTTAGGTCAAAAAATAACTTTCCTAAAATCTTATTTGGGCTAAATAAAGTAGTAGGAATCGTATCAAGGTTTTCATACATATAAAGAACCCTAAAATCCGAGTTATAACGAAGAAGTTATGACCAACCGAAGATTCTCGGCAAAACCGGCAACACCAATTAAACGAAAACCGCGAAGTTTCAATACAATAATTTTTAGCCTTAGGTATCTAAATGAAAGTTTTAGATATCCCAAAACCGTAAGCATACATAAAAAGAATGCCCAAATCTGACTTTATATGAGGAAGTTATGATTTTTCGAAGTTTCAGACATAGCAGTAGACAGCTAAAAACTCGAAATCGAGATCGAGCGGCTTTTTGCCAACAAGAACTAAACGAGAATAGAAGATCTCATCAATGGTATATCAACGGTAAAAAGTCTGGCGAAAACAGACATCGGATGAAGGGGTTATGTAATTTTAACGGACTTTTCCTGTCCCGGCCTATTAAAAATATAATATTAAAAATAAAGTCAAAATTAGCCGACGGAGTCTAAACGAAAGTTGTAGATCGTAGTCTCACCTACGCGTGGATATAAAGAACGTCGAAAACGGAGTTTGTATGAGGAAGATATGAATTTTTGAAGTTTATTAATAATTAAAATATTTAATTTAATTATAAATACCCGATATTATCCGTTGGAGGAGGAGTCACCGGTCTGATCCGGATTACGCCCAGCGTAATACCTTGGTACGCCCAGCATAATCCGAGGATTCATACCCTATATAAAGGGTGCGAGGGTTCCGGGGTTATTTGCTCATTTCTTCTCTTTCTCGTGCCGAAGCTCTGCGTTTAAACCCTCGGAGCCATCCCGAAGTCCCGGTTGTCATATTCAAGTTTGGAAGGAAGTTTTACGCTCCCAAGATTCCCGAGAATCCCGAGAAATCCTCTTTCTCAAGTAGAAGTTTTGCTCGGATTTCGTCTCGCTTTCTTCAATCTATCTAGTGAGTTCATACCCCTACAATTATATTTTTCAAATACTTTATAAATGCTTTTATACACTTTTAAGGGGGGGGGGGGGGGGGGGGAATACAAGTAAACATACGATTAACCTCGTACGAAAAACATCAATCTTTTGCTATACTTGCTGTTAATTAATCAATCATAAGGGATTTATAACTAGTATACAAATGGATTTACTACACGTTTAGCAGTTTTACCAAACATATTACTTCAAATGACTTTCTCAAACGTTTTTACATGTTTAAAACTCTTTATCAAACTGTCTTACACACCGTAAGTTCCCTTCAAACTCTATTACAAAGGTGTTTTCAAACAAAGGTTTTCCTTATACTTAAATTGTCTTATCAAACAAAATACTTTCAATCGTTTTATAAACTGACATCAAGTCGATCTTTTCTTAGGTATTAATCTTTTTCAAAAGGTTTTACAAAACTCCTTATGCTTTTATATTGTCAAATGCATTCCCATATACGTATAGATATATAAGTAATCTTTAAAGGACTTAGGAAGGTTAACTCACTCTATTTCCTTTTCCTCGTTGGGATGTGGCTATGGGGTATCGGTTATCCATCTGAATGTCATCTAAATATTAGCTATATATCATGTATACATATGTAGACATAAAAGTTTTCCTCAGTCAGTTCAGTACCTTTGGGTAGCAAAGGCATACTTCAGGTTATACACATACATGGTTAGTAACTATTATAGGTATAGTTTGGAGATACTACTTACCATTCCTAGTACAAGGAATCACACAAGAGTCAGTTCATTCATGAGTCTATACTAGTACATTACATGTTACACGAGTACGTTTACATAGATACGTTTACATGAGTACGTTTACATAGATACGCTTACATGAGTACGTTCACATAAGATACGCTTACATGAGTATGTTTACATAGATACTCTTACATGGATACTTTTACATAGATAATATATGATAAGTTACTATTACATATTATATGTATAGATTCTGTTATATAATTCTCCTTATCTTTATTTTGTGATGAAATCACATAATCGACGAGATAGATTGGACTTAATATCCTAGTACCAAAGGATACTTTGTGGGACTAACCATTCCTATCACCGCTGTTAGCTACAGAGGTAAATGCACATCTACGAATGTCTACGGTTGATACCATTATAGGTATACTTTAAGGGACTAACTATTCCTACACCCAGCTGTTAGCTACAGAGGTAAATGTACATCTACGGATGTCTTCAGTTAACACTGTTAGTTATCCTAGTACAAAAGGATAATACTTAAGTTATTTATATTATTATTACATTTATCTTGTGAGCCATTCACATAACCGATGAGGTGAATCATATTTGTGTATCCTAGTTCCAAAGGATACAATTTCTTATATTAATAATAATAGTCGTACAGTTAGGTCTTGGTAGAAGGCTACTTTCAAAACAGTTAGGTCTTGGTAGAAGATTTCACCTACACTAATAGGAATCATAGGGATTTCTAGGGTTTTTCAAACGCTTTCCATTACTTACAAACATTTCCACACTTATACGGACTTTCTTAACAATGTCAAAACTTTCATTACGAGTTTTGCAAATCAAAGACACATTAATGCTTATGAATTCACCAGCTTTTTGGCTGATACTCGCTTTCAAAATAACTTGTATTCTCATGTCACAAATAGACAGGTACGACGACCAGGTTTTGTGAAGACGGAGCAGTTCAGACTCGTCTTTTATTTTGATTATTCATTATGTTGTTTTATACTGTGAAAGAACACACTTGTAATTAAACTTATACTATTAATGCAATGGATGATGTTGTTGCTTGTTTACTACTTTACATTGTTGTGATACATTACATGACGTCCTCCACCCCAGAACGTTTCCGCCGTTCTCGGTTTTGGGGTGTGACACTTAATCTTATAAGTATAATCATATTTACTAATCCTTTACTAAATCATGACGAATATCTTTGTTACCCTTGTGGTGGACTTGATCAACACACAACTTTGTGTACTCGATCTCCTAGTCCTTCACTTGACACTCTGTCAACGAATTAGTCTAATTTCCAAATATGAAATTTATCATTCATCGTGCAACCAAGTTGCATGATTCCAAGTTTCTGTCCAATTGAACCTTGGGTGATGAGAAACTCTCCCTATTTGGTAAATTCTCGACATTTCCACAAACAACATAATTAAGAATCACATCCACTTGTTGTAGAAATATATGAACATCAATTTTTCATAACGATTTCATTGCAAGGAAATAAATAAATAAATAAATAAGTCAAAACAAAATTTATTTTATTCATAAAAGCAACAGAAAACATTTGTCCTTACAATGCAAAATCAACTGAAAAACTATGTAGTCAAATATTCCTAACAATTCTATCATAACTTTCTAAGCTCAAAATCTAATCTTCAAGTCCATGCGATCAAGATCCATTTCTTTGTGATTAGATTCATCTTGCTCTTCCATCAAGCTTCCTCTCTTTTCACTGATCCTGCAAAACATTCAAATGCAATCTTATCACATTATGTATTAAGAATCAACGAATAGGAACTTAACGGAGTTAGATAGTGGATTTTACCTGAAGCACAACCATACTCTTTGACTCTCCCATCTTCTGGAATCTTCAGCCTCTTAGGGCAGACTTGTATCCAACGCCCTTTCTCTTGGAAGCAAACGCAGATCGGTTCTCCTAGAACGTCCTCGGAAGCATGGTTGGTTGATTTTCCCAACAAATACGCTCCATCGCTTTGCCAAATCATTTCTGATTCAGCAGCAATGAGCATGTAAGTTAGGTCAATGAGGTTATCGTCATGATCCATCATATAATACTTTCTTTTGAACTCATTATATGATTCGGGAAGTGACTGCAGAACCCAGTTCATAGCCAACTTATCAGGGAATGACGCACCCAACATTATCAACCTATCGATGTGTGATTTCATTCCTAGAACGTGGGCACACACGGGTTTACCATCTTCATGTTTCATTTCCAATAGGGCCTTAGTGACATTGAACCTTTCAATTCTTCGATCTTGAGGGTTAGGGAGAATAATTGAAGGAGGTGGAGGAAGTGAAGCATGATTTCTTGTTCCTCGATCGAATCATGGAATATCATCTTCATGTGGAATGCTTATTCCACGGGATTTGGGAAGACCATAGTTGTCGTACTTTGACATCTACAAAACGGGAGAAAACAAATTCAAGTTAGTTGATTGATTGAGTCCTAAATAAATCACCCAAATGAGATATTAAGGCTAGGACCCAACACAATACGCTACAACCTAGAAAAGGGATGCCGTAATCTAGTTGCAGAATATTTAAAGGTAAGTGAATGACGATTCACTAATTTCCACCATGAAAAACGAAAAAGAAATTGAAGTTTTAAATCTATGAAAACTCCTAGATCCTATGAGATTCATTGAACATTTCAATGGCATGTTTAAATCTCGATATGCCCCTCTAGTTTGTGACTGGGATGCCGAGGATCACAAAGCGGGTGTGAATAACCATGCAAACTTACATGGTGCCCTCACATGTTACAGTCACCTATTCGATGTGCCGGTAAACCACACACGCTCCACCGAACTATGACAAACATTTAGTCACCTTTTGCTACCTTTTCTTAGAACCATTTAGTGTGCCGGTAAACCACACACGCTCCACTAACTTCTTCGCAAGGGCACAAAGTGTAATTTCATGAAATTGCATCAATTCACTTTTGCCTAAAGTAACTAAGAATGGGGATTTTGTAAAACATTTAGTTACTTATGTACTTCATTATACTTATAATGGAAGGTTTTGTCCTATCCTACCCGTTCGGCTAACGACCCTCCACTAGTCAAGAGTGCGGTGGGTATGAGTGGATACCCATTCAATCGCCATTTTATAGGCAATTTCCTTAAACACCCCATATAGACCAGCTTCGTGAATGAGGCCTACTAACGGTAAGACTGAGTTTTACTCATACATATATATATATATATATATATATATATATATATAATGTTAGACTTTTAATGTTATATATAGTATAGGTGTATTTTACACTTTTAAAATACTAGGTGGTCAAATTCAACAATTATACTTTTAATTCAATTAAATTTTAAACCAAAACTTTATGGATTTATTAAACCTCTTTTAATTATACACCTTAATTAATTAATAAAACCATAAGGGTGTGATTTGAACTTTTCAAAACAATACTAGGGTTGTAGAATTTAACATTCCTAAATTAAACTTTTAATCAACCTTTAAATTCCAAAACTTGAGGGCAAGTTTTGAAACATTTCAAAACATTAGGGTTTAGAATTTAAATATACATCAAAATTTAAACTTTTAATCAAAATTTAAATTCCAAAACTTGAGGGCAAGTTTTGAAACCTTTTCAAAACATTAGGGTTTCAACTATTTAAATTTCAAAACAAATACTTTTGAGTTCAAATTTAAACTATAAAACCTAAAGGGGAAAAATTGAAACTTTTCATAACACAAGGATCAAATAACAAATAATATAAATTAGACAATTAATTTCATCATTATCTATATTTGACCTAATTTCAATTTCTTGCAAAATAAGTTAATTAATACAAATAATCAAACTTTATCATATAAGGAAGTTATTATCTAATCAATTGGTAATTATCTTTTGTTTAATCAAGGATATACTCATAAATATGTATAAAATCAGATTTTAATGATCTAAAACAGATAAGGCAAGTATTCATGAGTAAAACAGCAAGAAATCCCGAAAATAGCTCCTTCTGACGCTCGAACTCGCCGAGTACCACACTGGACCCGCCGAGTTGAGGCCTACTCGCTGAGGTCATCAGGAAGAATGTCCAAAAATGATTTTGCAACTTGAATAAACACGCAATGCATCAATACAATAGAAACCAATCAAGGCGCTGATACCACTGTTGGGTTTTAGCCATAAGAACATCCTATGTGCTCATACAAACCCTAATGCTTGGATCTACGTTTCTCTATTGTACATGCAATTCATCCAAGACTATAAACCCTAGATCTAGTATATGATAATCAATATAACATATAAATTAGGATTTAGATCATACCTTGATTGTTATGTAGCAATAACAATCTCAAATCCTCCTTGTAATGACTTTAGAAAGCTTAGAGTCACAAATGTCACTCCTCTAATGGTTCACAAACACCAAGAGCAAGAGGATGAAGAAGAGAAGAGAAGGAGGCTGCCCAAAACGTGTGGAAACCCTAATCAACAAGTTCACCACGTTTTTGAGGCATAAGGGTTCTTTAAATAGTGAGGCTATTAGGGTTATCTAACAAGGAAACCCTAATTTGGATGCTTAAGCCCTAAGCAACCCATGGACTCCTTTCCTTAAAGGCCTAGGACGATTTCTAATGGGTTTCCCCATAGAATTCGTCCACCCCTTTAATATGGAGTCCCTTAGCTCAATATTCAACTATCGTACAATTGACAGTTCAAGTCCCTTAAGTTCAATTTGTTGGAATAGTGTCTAAGACTGCAACTATATTAGGCAAGTATTTGACCCGATTGTGCATGGTCCTTTTGGGTTGCCTTCACCATAGCAACTTGATAGGATGATTTATTATGAGAGAATAAATATTATTAATATATTACGAGAATAATATAATGAATAATAATATTGTTATTTGATTAATATAAGTCATAGATTAATTAGTATTAATTTGGTGACTTAAAGAGATTAATTAAATAAGAGGGTATAAACTGTCAATTGTTTGATAGTTACACTTTAGGCTGTAAATCCTTCTTGGATAGAGGATGGACGGATTCTAGGGCTTGGGATAGCCTCAAATTCGTCTAAGGCTATCTTAGGTAAGGATTAGGATTGCTTTAAGGAAAGATTATCCAACTAGGGTTTAAGGGTGAAACCCTAGGAGCCTTACAAGTATAAATAGACCCCTAGGGCAAGGGAAATCGGCACCTCTGCTAAAGCAAAGAAACCCTCGCCGATTTCTAATCCCTCTCCTCTCTCTCAAATCATCCTCCTTGCTAGTTGGTGTTTGTAAGTCATTAGAGGAGTGACAATTGTGACTCTAGAGCTCCAAGACAACAAGATCAAACAAGAGATTCAAAGGTAAACTTCTAGATCTGATTTTGTATTGTTCTTATACCTAATTAGTCATTAGAAGTCTTGGATTCAAAGCATGTTTAATTAGAGAAACCTAGATCCATGCATTAGGGTTTGCATGTGCACATAGGAATGTTCATATGGCCAAAACCCATCACAATTAATGTCTTTTAGTCACAAACTTAATTACCAATTAGTTCTTGACTAATATTAATTAAACAATATGATTTCTCCTTTAATATATTATTCTCATAATATATTAATAAATCATATTTAATCCTTTCTCTCCATAATTCATCCTATCAAGTTGCTTTGGTGAAGGCAACCCAAAAGGACCATGCACCATTGGGTCAAGTACATACCAAAATAATTATGGACTTAGACACTAATCCAACACAACATGTGACCCAGTCACATCTTGTAATAAGAAGCTCATAATAGAAACTTAACCGAGTTAGATAGTGGACCTTACCTGAAATAGAGTCAAACTTATTGACTTTACTAGCCTTATGATCTTTCAGGTAAAATTGACAGCTTCGCAACCAATGCCCTTTCCTTTTGGCAATAGGACCATATGGACCCTTAGGTAATAGTACATGGGACTATCTCAGACTTAGCCTTTCTCTTTACCATTTGGTCAACCAAGTTGACTATGGCCAATCCCTTTCCATTGGGAAGAGAATGCATTTCTGGATTTCCTATGTCACGATTGTCCCTGTCCATAAAGTTTTTCGGAAGTTGATCTCCTAATCAAATTTGCTTTACTAGTACAAGAAATCATTTCTGATTTAGCAGCACCAAGCAAATAGATAAGATCATTAAGGGTCTTTTCATAGTCTATTTCATAGGAGTCCCAAAGGAACTCACTATGTGACTTAGAAAGTGATTGAACCACTAACTTTCTCAAGACTTTGACACCCAACTCTCCCGGCTTGTCAGTATGTGACTTCATCTCCAAGATGTGATCACACCTAGACCTTGCCTTGCCAATAGGGCTTGAGTGACCTTGAACTTGTGGGTTAGGGAGAATAATTGGAGGAGGTGGAGGAAGTGAAGTTCCAAGATATATGGGAAGATCATAAATGTCTGAACTAGACATCTTTTGGGAGATATTTAATATAGTTGATTTAAAGTCCTTAATATAACACCCAATATGAAATATTAAGGCTAGGACCCAACAAACTATTTTATAACTTGGAAGAGGGATGCCGTAATCCAAGTTATAGAATATTTGAAGGTAGGTGAATGACGATTCACCAATTTCCACCATGAAAAACGAAATAATTTATTAGGTTTTAATTGGATTTGAAACTCCTAGATCTTTGAGATTCATTGAACTTTCAATGGCATGTTTCAATCTCGAGTGTGCCCTTCAGGTTTTGTGACTGAGATGCCGAGGATCACAAAACAAGGTGTGAAGGAACCATGCAAATTACTTGGTACCCTTAAGTGTTTACCCCTCAATCGATGTGTCGGTTAACCACACACGCTCTATCGATACTATGATAAACATTAATTTGCCCTTTGCCTACCTTGTTAAATACGAGTTAGTGTGCCGGTTAACCACACACGCTCCACTAACCGACTTAAACAAAGTGCAAAGTGTAATTTCATGGATTAGCACCTTATTCACATTTTCCTAAGTAACTAAGATTGAGTATTTATAAATGGTTTAGTTACTTACTATTTATCATTAATTACTTTTAATGAAGGGAGAATTTATAGTCTTTGTCCTACCCGTTTGGCTAACGACCCTCCATCAGTCAAGGAAGCGGTGGGTGAGAGTGTATACCCATTAAACTGCCATTTTATAGGCAGTAACCTTATACCCCCCCCCCCCCCTTATAGACCGGCTTGGTGAATGAGGCCTACTAACGTTAAGACTGACTTTACTCTTATACATACATATATATATATATATATATATATATATATATATATATATATATATATATATATATATATATTATTAACTTATAATATTATAAAATATAAGGGTTGGATTTTAACTTTTAAAATTCTAAGGGCTAACTTGGAATTAAAGTATTCATAAGAGAAAACTTTTCAAATTCCAAAACTTGAGGGCAAGTTTTGAAACTATTCAAAACTAATTAATTCCATAACTTATGTGTTTAAAGTAGTTTTAATTAAAAACTCTTCAAGTTCCATAACTTGAGGACAAGTTATGGAAGACTTTAAACTAATAAAAGAATTAACTATTCTTTATTTTGTAACTTATGGAATTAATTAAGGTTACACATTTTATTACTTAATGAAGTGACTCTTCATTTTTGTAACCATTGCCAATTTTTATGAGTTTTATGAAACTTAAATGTGACCTTTCATGTAACTTTTGGACAAGTTACACAAATACATTTTAGAACCAACTCTTAGATTAAAATGGATTGAAAACACATAATCAATTAACTTATCTATTAATCTAAGCAACTCATAAGAACAAAGATAATTCACATCAAACTTTTTCATGTAATTAGCATAACTTTTAAAGTAATACAAAACATGAATCTATTGACAATTATCTTTGAAATTGGATTAGCATGAACATTACCACATCAAAAACAAGTTTATAAGTTCAAAAACAGCTTATGGTAATGTTACTAGTCCAATTCCAACCAAAAACCACGAAGATATGCTGTCTGGAGGCCAAACTCGTCGAGTTCTTCATGGAACTCGTCGAGTTCATGCTCTAATACATGAACTCGTCGAGTTTTAGGCTCTGACAGTTTCTTGGCTTCGAAAAATCTATTTGCATCAAGTATAAGAGAAATCAAGCCTAGGCTCTGATACCACTGTTGGGTTATGATCATTCTAACACTCATATGGTGTGCATGCAACCCTATAAACCTTGGATCTATGTTTTTTCTATAATACATGCAAATAAGAACTTTCCAAGGCTTTAATCCTAACTAGCATATTACGAAGCTCTTATACTACAAAGTACTAGTTAGATGACATACCTTTTGATGTAGCTTGATGTCTTCAAGCTTTAAGAGCTTATCCCCAATAGTGTGGAAGCCTCAAGTGGAATCACAAATCACCAAAACACCTTGGAAGACTTTAGAGAATATGGATACTTGGTTCTCTCTAGTGAAATCGGCTAGCCCTTTTTAGTGTACCCACACTAGTGCCAATTTCACCAACCAAGGACATCTTTATATAGTATGGAAACTAGGGTTAAACCCATGACCTTTCATTTCATATGATTCATGGGTTAAACACTCCATGGACTATCCATGAAAGCTTAGCCCAACCTAAATGAACTTGACCCATTTCATATATATAAGAGTCCATATTTAATTAGTTCATTTTGATCACTTAATTAATTCTAAATTAAGTCTTGATCAATACTAATTAAATAATATGATTCCATATTAATATATTATAACTTATAATATATTAATATAAATCATAAATATACAATTCTCAAAAGACTATCCATATAAATTGTGTCGGTGAAGTGCAACCCAAATGGACCATGTCGTGTCGGGTCAAGTACATACCAAATATTGTTTTGGACTTAGACATTAATCCAACATAAACCTTATCGATCATCACTAGCACACGACTTAAGGTTTATAACCTATCGTGTTGACATTATTTTGTTTCTGTGCCATTCCAATTGAGTTAATTATGCATGTGAGTTCTATGAGTTCTCATTTGAACGCATAAAAGGCAAGCACCTTGATCAATCAAAAGTGCATTGATAGGAAAGGGTGAGCTGCTTAACTACTTGGAAGACATGGTGGGCACTCGTGTTACCATAAGGCAAGAAATCAAGATTGAGAAAGTTCGGTCCATATGAGTTTGGATTTGTCGCAAACTTTGGTTTTGACAAATTCGCATGGATAGGAACACATACACCATTAAAATCTAAGTGTCATAAGATTCCCTCCTTCATGAAAATGACTGTGAGGAAATGCTTTTACTAAGAAAGATTTTAAGAAGATAGTGATTGTGAAATTGTATTCTCGAATTCGATTATGGTAACGGTATCCCTTTCCATAATTCGAATTGTGAGATTTGGCAGTTAGTCTGAATTGTTTAGACACACATATGAGCTATCTAAGGCAAAGGTGTATAAGTTTAAGAAGCTTAGATAAAGGATTATCAAAGAATTAGGTATTAGAAATACGAACTTCAGAAATTCATTAAGTATTGTTTTCTGGAAGTTCAGTTGTTTTCTAAAACATGTCAAAGCTAGTGGGAGCATAAGTGTTATGCTTATATGATAATAATCATCATGATAGTGGGAGCATAAATGTTGTGCTTGTATGATTATTAAGGCAAGTATTGCAAGTTAGCAATATTAATTATAGAAAACAAGAGTTATACTTTGCAAAGTCGTAAGGGTTGAAAAGTTGTTTTGCGATAATTAAGGGAGAGAATATTGTACTTCGTTTCAAAATCTAAAGCTTAGATTGAGAAATTTTAATAAATTTAGTCAAAGGATACATAGTGTGTTCTTAAATTTCGATTATGATTACGGTATCCCTCTTCACAGTTCGAATTGTAAGAACGAGACACATAAAATATTATGGCAGAAGATTGATAAAGTATCATATCTTTATGTAAGACATTATGCATTGATTGCCAGTGCTATTATATTTGACCATTCTAAAATTTTACAAATGTCTAGCGCATTTAGAGGGAAAAATGACTAGAATCGGTTTTGACTAAAATAATTAAACAACTATCAAAGGACGATCCAAAGCTCGCTGAGGATTGGTCGCTTGTGACTAGTTGGAAGTATAGTATTGGATGACATTATTATGTATAGATAAGATTCTATTAAGAATGAATTGTCATATGGAAAATATGGAAATGTTTCCATATTGGGAGTTGGATATTGAGAATCTATGTCTAGATTAGAAACTTTTAAGCAAGAAGAATGTTCAAAGGAATGTACTTTGAGTGAGAGACATCATATCTATAGAATTGTTTCTGATAGAGATTGGCCAAGTCTTGATGATTTTGAGCTATGACTTTATGAAAGAATCATTGCATAAAATGTTAGAATCTAGCATAAGTAACAAGAATTTGATATTCTTATACTTATGATAAGGATTGGGAGTTATGAAATGAGTATGATTGGAAATGTGTTCATTTGATCTATTTCACAAACTAAGGACCGTAGGTAAACATTGTGTGCATGCTGAGAGCATGGGACAAGTGTAGTAATAATTCAAGTAAGAAGTTGATTACCCGAAACAACAAATAATGAGTAATCATTATGGTGATTAAATAAAATGTTTTATTTATATCCACAGTTTGGGGCCATATGGGATTAGTATTATTCTTGTGTTTCACTTTGCATGTTTTGACTTCCTGAATAATTAAATTGGTTCAGAACAATCAAATTATTCGAACGGACCACAGTCGTTCATATGTTGGAAGTAGGTATGAATGAAGACTGTCGTGAATTGGTGTGTAGATTGTCTAAAGTGTATTAGACATAAGCAAATGTTGCTGCAACGCTCATGAGTGCTTACGAATATGATTTGAGCATTGGATTAAACTCACGCTCACTTGGATCACTTCATGCATTTTATCACGAGTGATTGGTGAGACGATAATATCTTATATTCTTGAAACTGAGATGTGTGAGTTGTATCTTGCGAGTCGGTTACACATTGATAATATGTAAACACACCAGTAACTTCGTGTCATAAAACATATTGTTGTGTGTGATTCGGTGAGTGAGTGCAAGCAAGCATTGAGTCAAAGTTTATCCGTTCCTTTTAGCCAAAGTGGGATGAAAGCGATATATGTGGGCCCCTCGATGATTTAGTGATGACACATAAGCGCTTGGCCAAGCCGGGACTAATTTGATGTGTTCAATTGTAGTCTGTTGTCAGTCATCATAAATCGGAAATCGGGAAACAACACATAGACTGAGAGAATGATTTCAATCCATGTCTCACATCTATACGATATCTAGAATGGAGGAATATATGATTCCTTATCTAAAGGACGCGTATCTGATAAGATCAGAGTTGACAGCGGTTTTTAAAAGCTACGATTGCAGATTAGGATCTGAAGTCATACGCATAATAGTTGTTAGACTTATCCAAGTGTGAGACTGTTGGATTAGTGTTTAAGTCCATAACTATTTTGGCATGTACTTGACCCGATGGTGCATGGTCCTTTTGGGTTGCCTTCACCAAAGCAACTTGATAGGATGAACTATGGAGAGAGATTACTAATTATGATTTATTAATATAATATATTAAAGGAGAAATCATATTGTTTAATTAATATTAGTCAATAATTAATTTTGTGGCTAAAAGATATTAATTAAATAAAGGGGACTAGAACTGTCAATTGTGTGATAGTTGAATATTGAGCTAATGGACTCCATAGAGGGTGGAGTGGACAAATTCTATGGGGAAACCCATTAGAAATCGTCCAAGGCCTCTAAGGAGGGAGTCCATGGGTTTCTTAGGGCCTAAGCAGTCAAATTAGGGTTTCCTTGTTAGATAACCCTAATAGCCTAACTATTTAAGGATCCCTAGAGCACCAAAAACGTGGTGAAGTGATTCCTTAGGGTTTCTACACATTTTTGGGTGCCTCCTCTCTTATCATTCTTCATCCTCTTGCTCTTGGTGTTTGTGAGCCATTAGAGGAGTGACACTTGTGACTCTAAGCTTTCTAAAGCCATTACAAGGAGGATTTGAGATTGTTATTGCTACATAACAATTAAGGTAAGATCTAAACCCCAGTCTTATGTTAATATGATTAATTGTATGCTAGATCTAGGGTTTATAGCTTTGGATATTCAATTGCATGTTCATTAGACAAACTAGATCCAATAGCTATTAGGGTTTGCATGTACACCATAGGAATGATGTTTTGCTCAAAACCCTTCACATATATGATTATATAATGTATTTTTATTATACCTTTGCTTGCAGTTTTTTCATTATGTGCCACATGCATAGTCTGTGTCTTCAATTTGGTAAGACAGATTCCACTGCTTGTTTTATTGCCGCATCTTGATCAATTAGAACAATTTTTTGTGCTTTCCCTTCATGAGCTCTAAGAAAAGCTTTAATCAGCCATTCATACGACTTAATTGTCTCTCTACTCAGCAACCCAGCACCAACAGTAACTGATTTCTTGTGGTGGTCAACTACTGTGAATGGAACAAATACCATTTTATACCTATATAAAGAAAATGTGTTTAGTACAATCATATTTGATTAATAGTATGTTTGAATTTATATACATTAACTTACTTTCTAAAAGTTGCATCAAAAGATATAACTTCTCCAAACTCTGCATAAAAAGCCTTTTCTCTTTCATCTGCCTAAAACATAGCAGCCAACAAATCTCCATCACGTAGGAACTCAAATGAATAATTTGGGTAATGATCTCTACGATCATTCATTTTGTTTATCATTATTTGAGCATCCTTGTAACATAAGATTCTATTTACTCCTCTCCTCAAGTTTTTGTAGTTTGTTACTTTCGCCCCTACATATTCATATCCTCCTTTCAAAACTGCTCGTATTTTGTGAGCCATTGTGGGACCAATTTTAGCTTTTGATGCACGTACTACAAACTTTTTTTCAGAATATGACATCTTTCTTGCCTTTTTCGTATAACGTCTTTCCTCAATACTTTCCAGTGGGTGGTTGTGCATTTCAAATAATTTCTTAACTTTGTAATCTGTTGGTCCATAAACATTTTCAAATATAATCTTTGTTGTACACCCAGTAATTATCTTGTTTGAATTTGGTTTCCTCTTAACAGAACTTATAGCCAACGTATCACAAGGTTTTCGTTTATCCTTGCCACCCCTATTGCATATAACATATTTTTCTTTTATTATTTGGCTATTGTATTTTGATTGGCTACTCAGTCTTGTATGAAAACCTACCATTTCTGCATAATCAATATACATTTTTACTGCCAAATTTAGTGATTTGAAAACACTGTTTACAATTGGTACAAATTCTGTAGGGACATCTGGTTTATATTCAGATTCTTCAATTATGTTACTGCGATATGATTCATTTGTTGAATTGGAACTTTCAACTGATAAAACAAGGGAATGACAAATATGTTATTATATAATTTTATGTTGTAATAATCATATGTGATTAACGATATGTATTTATATTTTAGTATAAAAAATCATATATATGGTTTTAGATATTAATATATTAATAGATGTTAAATCATATTTATTTGTACATTGTATTATATGATTGATCATATAATATACTGTGTAATCATAAATGATTATACGTATCAATTTATAATTAATCATACTTGATATTGTTTAATCATGTATGATTAATCATATGTATTTGTAGTTTGTAATATATGATTAATCCTATTTTATGATGTATAATCATATATGATTATTCATCCAAATGTAATATTAATATAGATTTCAATTTAAAAACATATATGATAAATCATAATTACAAACTATAAATACATATGATTAATCATAGATATGAATAGTCATATATGATTATTCATCCTTATATGATTAAATCACATATTGTATTGTATAATCATATATGATTATTCATAATTTATATTGTATAATAAAAGGATCAGAATGAAATGTAGAAACTGTCATGTAATATGTAGTATTAAAACGAATTAGTTGTACCTTCAATACGAATCGTATTTTGAAGTTCTTCAGAAGTGAAAGAAATTGAATGATTTGTTCGTCGTTAGGAGATGAATTGATTTCGGCTATAATAGTATCAGTTGCGATCGACTTGTCAATTTCTTTTGGATGCGACATCATTTATGAAAATTGATTTTGATTCAATTTTCAAATGCTTTGTTTACGATTGTGAGGTGCTTGTTTCTTTGATTTGAGGTTTGTATCTCGTATTTATGAGGATATGAACTAATGCTCTGTTTCGATCTTTTTTTCGATTTGAAGATTGCGAATAATTTGATAACAGATTCAGTAAAAATATGATCTTTTTTATTATATTGAATGAGTTGTTGAAGATTGGATGATATGATTACGTGACTGATACTGAAAATCGATGATTTAGCGATATGATGATTTTTAGAGAAGGGAAGGTGTCCGCTTTCTCAACATTAATTTGAAGTTTACTATTATACCCCTTAATCATTTAACAGTTGATGTTAGTTGATGTTAAGTTCCATTGGCTGATATTTAATCTAACAATCTCTACTTTTTTATTAATCTCAATGGAACCATCCAATATATATATATATATATATATATATATATATATATATATATATATATATATATATATATATATATATATATATATATATATATATATATATTGGGTAGAATTTGGTTCTTATGAGAATGTGAAGATTTGGTGTATTTTCTTTTTATTAGACTACAAGAAAAATGGAAGCATGATTCTTACGGTTGACAATGAACTTGACTATGCTATGCTAGTCGATGCTATGTATGTAATATTCTTGACGATATTCAAAATTTAAGACGTTAATGTGGCTCACGGTTGTTTTTATTTACTTTACAAAAACAAACGTTATATTATTATGAAGTGTTTTAACATGTTCTGCTGTTATAAGAACTTTGATTTTTATATACTTTTATTTATGTTATAGGTAAGTTTTTTATTTCATTTTTTACAACTCTATTTATTACGATAGAAAATAGAAACTTTAACTTGATACTGTTGGAAACGGTATCAATTATATGCATTTTATGTTTGGGGTAATTTTGTCATTGTAATAGTATCCATTCCATTCATCCGGCTTTTCTTACTTACCAAACAAAATGAGTTAATGATTCATTGCATTCCAAAAACAAAACATGCCTATGGAATTGATAATGGATCATTTCATTACTTTGTCCATTACATTGCTTAATACATTCTATTCCATTCTGTCGTACCAAATATATAGCAAGTGTTTGCGCTCTATCCATTTGAATCATTTTCATTTTTAACGTTAATAGTGAGAAGCGACCAACAAAGTTTAGAGGTCTTGATCAAAGGGCAATGTAACCAAAATAACAAAAATAGGTAGATTAGATTTTGGGTTTTAGGTTATGACTTTGACCTAGTTTACAAGACATGCATTAGTAATCGAGTGGCCGATGCCTTATAAAAAAATAAAGTGCTAAGCTGAGTGTGAGGTTTTAGGAGAACCACAATGGAGGCAATAGGGTGTTTTGAAACTAGAAATTAGCAATGATATTCTCATAAATAAGATAACTAAAGACCTTACGAAAGAACTTCAATCTCGCAAAGGATTTTACCATCCAAGACTTTTGTACAAAAACCGTCTTGTTATACCAAGAAATTAAACTTTGATAGAAAGCATTTTTGAAGGATACCATGGTGGACTTGGACCTGAGAACATTCTAGAGAAGATAGAACATACCAACACATAGCTTCAGAGGTGTTTTGGGTGGGCATAAGGGAAGGATATAATGCATGTGGACAAAAAACATGGCAATTGCCAAAGGAATAAACAACTAATCGGGTCGGTAGTTGTGGCCGGCTTAATTCAACCTATGATCCATTTACCACTGAAGATTTGGGAAGAGATCACAATCGAGGGCTTGCCAAATTATCAAGTGTCATGAAGTCAATTTTGGTGGTAGTTGATTGATCAAGATTGAGCAAGTATGCTCATTTCATTGCTTTGAAACACCCTCAATCAATCAGTAGCCCAAGTTCTCACATAAGACCGAGTTTTTCTAATTAACTTTGAGAGAGTGAGGGTTGAATTTGAATCACCAAACCTTCCATCCCCAACCCCTTCAATCAGCAACGCAAAGTAATTTTCAATCCCAACCACGTCGCGTACTCGACGAGTCAATCGATTCTTCCAATGAAGGTCCGTTGAAGATCCCGTTCAAGAGTCATTTCAAGAGTCCGAAGTTGTACCACAAGTACAAAAAAAAAAGGAAAAGGAAAAATGAGGGCTCCGTGTAAAGGGTGGACAGATGATGAAGAAAGGGCACTAGCGCAATATGTGTCGGAAGACCCGATCAACGGCAACGACCAAGACTCAACAATCTTCAAAGAAAAAGTTTGGCTTAATTTTTGTCAGCGCATGAAAAATAAGTACCGTAATCCCGATTCACTTTACTCGAAATGGAGGACCGCCAAACAAGTCGCAATGGAGTTCAATGGCATCTACCTGAACGTGATCTGCAACCCCCAAAGTGATGCAACTGAGGTGGATTTCATGGCTAAAGTTCGTCATATTTACAAGGCGAAAGTCGAAAGAGCTTTTGTCAATGAATCATTTTGGGGAGTTGTGAAGGACAATCGAAAATTACTAGATCTAAAAAGTCCTGATGATTACACGGGGATGTCCAGACGAAGCAAAACTTCGGAGTCAACCCACAGTCATTTAATCTTCTGATGTGTGTATCAGAGGGATTGACCTCAATAATGAGTCATATGAAGTTCCAACTCGTCCTATGGGATGAGACAAAGCAAAAAGAAAGCTCAAAGGTGCTCAAAACTCATCGACTGAAGTGGAGGAGATTACAGACAATATCCGAATGTTGGACAATAAGTTGATGGTTTCTTGGAATTGGGAAAGGAAAAAAAATTATGCATTGAAGTTTTGGTTAAAATCAGAGAAAACTTGTCCGAGGAGGATCGTCAGGTGTTCAACAATGTAAGGAATAATATGGATAAACCATACATGTGGGTTTAGTCGTGTCTGTTGGTGTTAAGTCTTGCTTGTCGTGGTTTGCATTATGAAATCGTGTTTCTAGGTATTTTATGTTTTAATTCATAGTAACTTTTTAAATTTAATATGAAATGTTTATGTTTTAAAAAAAATATAATTTATATTATATTAATTATTTATGGTTTAAAAAAATAAAATTTGATTAATATTCGTGCGTAAAAAAATGTTTGTGTATTAAAATATAGTTTAATTAAATTAGAAAAAAAATATATCAAAAAGAAAATAAAGTGCTAAAAGTGTTACCGCTTCTTACCAAATCTTAACATTAAATGTTAAACGGAGAAAAATAAGATACATTAAAAAAACTGATGAGACAAGATGATAGGAGTGTTAGAAGAATAATAAACCAAATCAAATCAAAGGACTGAAACTCTTTCTTGGGCTTGAGCAGAGTATTTGTACAATACGATAGCTTGAAGAGCTGTCTTTATAAAGTGTCGTATTGTCAAGACCCACCACCATCACTGAGTTGAGGTATAAGCAAGGGTCAGCTGTTGGATAAGTTTGATCAAGATTTATTGGAAAGGAATGTGTGCGATTAGATGAAGCCAGAATGCAATTGCTAAAGGCACAATGACGTATGAAACATATGGTACTCAGATATGGGAAGATGAGAAAAGAGATGCAATTTTTTCGGTTTTTGAAATTCCATCCAGAGGTGAGTAATACCCCAAAAATTGGCAGCACGAATTTATGGTTGGAAAATTACAGCCAGGCCATTATTCACCCTGTCTCTCAAGTCTCACTTGAGAATATGGGAACTAAGACGACGTAGAATTGATAGACGGCTATTCCGGAAGATATTTTAGACATACGAAATTCTGCCATGAAAAACAATCAGACTTTCAAGCTTCATGGGACAATCTAGACCTGTCGATATCTCCGTAGTTCCCAGATTGATTCTCGTCATCTTTGAGGTGTAACTTTTTTCCACATGCTACAAGAACACAGACTTGGAGAACATTGGCTGCTACTTTGTGTTTTGGAGTCTTGTAATAAGAAAGACAGTTAGGACTTAGGAGGGATATTCTCGTTGAATTGGTGACTAGCTAGTATTAGTAGTTAGTTAGTTCAGTTGTTGTTTGTAGACTAGGCGGCTATCTATCAACTCATTTATGTGCACAATTCTAATTCTGTTCTTGGGAGAGGAATTGCTACCCAAGTCATCTTCACTTGTGTAATCATATTCATACACTCAACAACCAAAGCAATCAATCAGATTTGAGCATTCTAATTTTACCAAATTACTAGTCTATAGCCAACTTCATTTGGCTATTATCTTCTTTTTGATTTATGGGTGTGGTGGGTGAGATTACACATGGCTCAAAAAGCTTTTTTACTAAATCAAGTCCACATAATCACAACCTTTCTCTTTCATTACACCACCCCCCCCCCCCAAAAAAAAAAAAACCTACCACTTCAAAACAAAACAAAACCCGGACAACCACACTACAAGTCCAAGAGTGGAACGTGTGTGTGTTTGTGTGTGTGTATACTCTTCTACTTGTAAATATAAATATAAATATAATCAGATATTGTATAGATTTAGATACTTAACCGACTAAACGCAATGCCTCCTTATTCTCATGAAGCCATTCCCAGTACCTGTTTAGCATGTGATCCTTGGGCACCACACGGTTCCAATGCCCCGTGCAAAATATCGCATATGCATCTGCTGCGTACCTGTATCAATTATATCACATCATAACACACACACACACACACACAAGAAGCACCAAAAAGAAAAAAAAATTGTTCGCCAACTTACTTCCCAACGCCATGTAGTTCGGTGACATATGTCCATTCATCATTCAAAATTTGTTCAGAAAGGACTTGAATCATGGATGACCTCTTTTTTTGTAGTCCAAGTGGTTTTATAAGCTCTTCGATCACCTGTACTGGAACCTGACTAGCAGTTTTTGCATCTGGGCATAAAGTAAAGAAATCCGATATAACCCGTTTCACCTACACAATAAATAATAATCTATTACGGAAAACAAAACTGTAATTATGCTATGAAAACAATGAGGAAAGAAAACAAACCTGCAACCCCTGTGTTTGATTTAAAAGTAGACATATAGTGAGAATCCTCCAAGGATCATGGATATGATCCTCCTGAATGAGATTATGACAGGATCGAGGAGGAATCCATGTGTTATCTGGAGTCTTCTTTTTGTATGCCTCATCTCTCTTTTGTGCAACAGTAAGGTAATCCGATCTCTTCTTCTTTTTCTTGCTGTTTTCACTTTCTTTTTTATTATTATTATTACTATCATCTTTTGTTGATTCTCCTTCCCCCCCTTTATTGCAGCGACCTACAGACGAAGCCACTTTTCCTTTTAGTGTCTTTTGAAAGTAAGGCGATACCTTCACTCTGGAATTGTTCTTATCACCAACAGAAGCTTCTTCCTCTTTTGCTACTGCCTTCTGAAAGTAGGGTGACACTTTGACCGTGTCTTTCTTTTTCTGAGACTCTTCATCTTCTTTTACTGATGATGCCTTTTGATCATCAATTGAACCTTGCATTTCTTCTTTTACGACTGCCTTGTGGAAGTAGGGTGATGTCTTTTGATCATTTTGTTCATTGGAAGCAATCCCATGAGAGGTTGAATGCCAAAATGTACGTGTACCTACCTTATTAGAAATTGTATGACCACTGCCACCTGTGTACATGAATTCAGAAAATGGATTATCCAGAACCAGACGCTCCCTCTTCTTGTTTTCAGAAACATTATCTTGCTCATCACCTTTAACTAAATCTTGTGTACTGTCATTGGGTCTCTTCTTCTTCTTCTTCTTCTTCTTCTTTTTGTTAGAATCACATCCTTCATTCAAATGAGCAGTCATCTCTGCAACCTTATGTTTCAGCTTCTGTAAGTTGTTATCAATTTGCACATGTTCACCCTCTTCTGTAGTGTTATCTAATGATGTCTTCTTTTTCTTCTCATTCTTAGCATCATTAACCTGATTCAAAAGTGGACTTGTCTCTTTTACCCTTTGTTTTTTCTCCTCCTCCTTACTAGACACAAGCATACTAAGATGCTGTAAATTACTGTCCTTAACCAAATGTTCCTCCTCCTTTCTGCTCTCAGATTTCATTCTCTTTCTTTTCACCACCGTAGTTGACTCATTAACCATCAAATCCTTTTGTTTCTTGTACTTTTTGTGTTTCTTAGGAGCTCCATTCTTCATATCAGTAACAAGATGCTCTGAAGTGTTTCCAGTTCCCAAAATCTCCTCCGCCTTTGTAGCATTAACTTGTAGTGTCCTCTTGTTTTTAGAATGATCACATTCGGTAGTTGTTTCAATCACCCTGTTAGAAATTTCATCCTTGCGCTCAGGCGTACCAAAATGCTGTAGTAAAGTGTTTTCAGTTACCATATGCTCCCTCTCTTCTGTGGAGTTATTCTTCTTCTTTTTCTTCAATTTGTTGTCTCCACAATGCTGAAAATCGTCAATGTCTGAGCCCTTCCTCTTCTTCATTTTCACCTTACCAAAATCTACAAACTTTTTTTCATTTCCAAGATGCTCCTCCTCCTGTTTAGCGTTAACTTGATCACATCCCTATACAACAATAAGCCGACATATTTTTTTTCTAACCCATAAAGTTGAAACTAAAGAAGCAATAATCAATTGTGAAATGCGATATACAATCAAAAATCAAACAAGGGAGAAATGAATCTGGATGATACCTGCACATGGTGGGTGCATTTTTGAGCATCGGAATGCTTTTTCTTCCGTTTACTACCAACATTGCAGGCGCCATTGATGATTTGAGAAACGGCAGAAGAATTTTGATCATTGTTGTTGAGGGCAGGAACAGGGAGAGCGATGATACACATTAATTTTCCGGAATGGGTTTCTGGCGGAGAGTTGCGTGACGGAGAAGAGCGGTGGTGGTGGGTCTTGTTGTTGGGGGTCATCATCATCTCGGAGGAGTCTGATTGCCTCCGAATGAAAAACCCTTGTCGTTTTCCTTCCCCCCAAATTTATTTTTTTATTATTTTTTTACTTTTTTTAATTTTATTTTGTCTCCTCTAGACAAAATTCCAAACATACCCCCACAATTTAGCGCTTTGATTCGGGCCAAATTCGGTACAAATAATCCATTTTCAAGTTTAAACGCCCACCACACAAAATAAGACCCGACCAAAATCACAACCATCCCGTTTAATTAGGGATGAGCAAAAGGACCGAACCGGACCGGAACCAGGAACCGGCTTCGGTCAAAATCAAGAACCAACCGGCCCGGCGGTTCTACCGGTTCCCGGTTCCTACCGGTTCTTGTCGTGTCTTCAAATGTTGGAACCGGTCCTCAAAAAATAGCATCATACGGTTTCGATTTTTACCGGTTCTACCGGTTTTTGCCGGTTCCGGTTATATCGGTTCCGGTTCCAAAAATCTACAAAAAATAACGTCCCGGTCCCGGCCCGACCGGTTCCATCGGGTTCCGGTTCCGGCCGGTTCCCCGGTCCATATGCACATCCCTACGTTTAATCAAGGGAAAATAACTTGTGATGTTAATTTAGTTTTTAGTTTTTAGTTTTGTTTATATTTAGGTAATTTCATTATATATATATATATATATATATATATATATATATATATATATATATATATATATATATATATATATATTAAATGTGTTTATATATTACAATTGTGAATAATGGTAATATGTGAACATATTTAACAAGTTAAACGTTCAAATGTGTATAAAAAAATTGTTTAAATGTGAACAATTTTTTTTACAAATTTTTTAAAATTTTTTAAAATTTCTTACAACATTTTTGTTATATTTTTTACCTATAGGTTTTCTAATACAATGTTTTAAACTTTGTTTATAATTTTTAAAATTTTTTTGGGCTGATGTCATAAAAACCCTTAAGTTTTTAGGGTTTTGTCGGTTTTGCCCAAAGTTGAATTTTATGTCCGTTTTTACCCTAACATTTTCCAAAAAATGTTCGGTTTTACCCTTTTACCGGCGATAACAGGTTTTTCAGGTTACCATTATATTAGCTTCGTAAAAAAAACCCTTAAGTTTACAGTTTTTTACGTTTTTACCCTAAAGTTTATAATTTTTATTACAATTTTACCATATGTATTTTTTTTCATATTATGCGTATTAATGCAGAAAAATCATATTTATATACGAAAAAATTTTAATTAAATAATGTATTTACATTTTTTTAATGTTATTTCTTTATGTGTGTGTGTGTGTATATATATATATATATATATATATATATGAGTTTTTTTCCTAGATAAACCATTTAGAATGTAAAAAAAACAAATTAATATGTTTTTAGAACTACAAATACGTATTTTGATGTATTTAAAAATATACATATCAATAAAAAAAACTTGTTCAATCATAAACATGTTTATATAAGTATATACATCTTTTTTAGAAGTGTAAATATGTATTTTGATATATGTTTTTTTAATTATAAATATATTTTTAGAAATATAGATAAATATTAATATTATAGAAATATAAAAATATGTATTTATACTTCTAAAAACTATATCTATAAAACACGTATTCATAATTCTAAAAATATTATTTATCTTTTTAAATGGTATAACCTTGCAAACACACACAAACACGTAAACATATATATATATATATATATATATATATATATATATATATATATATATAACATTAAGAAAATATAAATACAATATTTAATTAAACATTTTTTCGTATATAAATACGATTTTTCTGCATGATTACGTATATTATGAAAAAAAATATTTAGGGTAAAAGTGTAAAAAAATTATAAAGTGAAGGGTAAAAATGTAAAAAAACGGTAAACTTAAGGGTTTTTTTTTTAATTTAATATAATGATAACCTGAAAAACATGTTATCACCGGTAAAAGGGTAAAATCGAACATTTTTTAGAAAATGTTAGGGTAAAAACGGACATAAAATTCAACTTTGAGCAAAACCGACAAAACCCTGAAAACTTATGGGTTTTTATGACATTAACCCAATTTGTTTTTATTCTTTCATATAATTTTAATACAAGTGCTTTAAACCAAATATTTTATAAATGTTTTAAATTTTTCTTACAAGTTTTTAACTTGTTTTCTTATATTTTCATACAATTTTTTTTTATAATTTTCATACATTTATTTTTAAACTTTCTTCTACAATATTTTTAAAGTGTTCATAGATTTTGTATGACAGTTTAACATTTTTTTATAACATTTTAAAATACTTTGGTTAAATACTACTTTAAAAAGTTGTATTAAAAAATGAAAGTTTATAAAACTCTAATTAAAAAGTATTAAAAAGTTGTAATAATTTTAAGACATATATAGATTTTTTTGTTTTTTTTATTTGCTAAGTAATATTTTCTTTTTATTTTTTTAAAAGATCCTCCATACTTATTGTTATATATTTAATTTATTTAATTTTATTGTTAGATACTATTTACTTCAAAAATAATGTATATACTTAAAAACAAAAGAAAAATATTATAAAAGGCTATATAAAATATTTCACAAAACAAAAACATTTTATTAATTAAAAAGTAAGGTTTAGAAATGATCAATATTTAATTAATATTTATGAAATTATAGATATTTTAAAAATAACGCTTGAAAAAATATATATACAAACAAATATGAAAAATAAAATCGTTATTAAAAGTGGGGAAAATGACTTATCAGGGTAATTAACTTTTCGTTTTGTTCACATTTAGGCAACATTCTTTTTTTGTACATGTTTAACCATTTAACTTGTTAATTTGTTTACATATTTCCATTGTCACCTGCTATAACCGGTGACAATGACAATCTGTGAACACATATAACAAGTTAAATGTTCAAATATGTACAAAAATAAAGAAGTACCTAAATATAAACAAAATGACAAAGATGATAAGTCATTTTCCCTTTAATTAATAGATATTTATGTAGATATTGTTTTTTTGTTTGGTAATTTGAACTTTGAAGGCATTTTTAGTAAATATAAAACAAATTATAATTTATAAAGTTAAGGGGCTACATATGTTAATTTTTGAAAGTACTACTTAACATCCTAAAAATCAAGAAAAAATTTTGTTATTTTTTTAAAAATCATTCCAAAATCCATAAGTAAGTCATTTTCCCTTTAATTAATAGATATTTATGTAGATATTGTTTTTTTGTTTGGTAATTTGAACTTTGAAGATATTTTTAGTAAATATAAAAAAAATTAATTTATAAACTTAAGGGGATACATATTTTATTTTTTAAAGTACTCCTTAACATCATAAAAATCAAGAAAAAAATTTTGTTTTTAAAAATCATTCCAAAATCCATAAGTTTCACAAAAACATAGTTCCAAAAGTAACAAACATGAAACAGAATATCCAAAATCATAAACCACATAAAAATGAAGGATGATGTGCACAATCAAGCATTCATCTTGCTCTACCCTTTAAAGAAACCATAAAATCAAACTGTAAGACAAAAGCTTAGTGTGACATCCCCAATTTTCAGAACCGAAAAAAAATATTTCTTTACGTTTTAAAAATCATAATATATTTTATTGCGGAAATTCCCAGTATATTGAAACAATTTGAATACAAAATATTGTCTAAAAATAATACAACTCTTGGGATGTCATAACTGATACACAACATATGTTACAGCGTAAAGACCTAGTGGTCCTGAACTCTATTGCAGGTCTTCTCTCAGCATCATACTCGAGTCTTCAATAGTCTTACACTGCTACCTGTGATGCATATAAATTGAGTGGGTCAGGTTGGGAAACTTGGTGAGATACATAGGGTTTTCAACATATGTTACACACACACACACACACACACACACACATATATATATATATATATATATATATATATATATATATCATATCTCTAAAATAGTCTATCACATCCCGTCATTCCCCACGTACTGATCCTATACAATGATCTTACGAGATCTAGCCTAAAGGATCAATATGAACAGCAAACTGACGAAGCTGCTTCGGAAATTCCCTAGCAGCAAACGAGGATCAATAAAGACATCAAATGAGGGGAATGGAATAAGTTTCGCCACGAACCTTGGTTCGTAAAAACCACAAGACAGTTAAGTCAGGGGTAGTTATCTAGATAACTGTGCCTAGCAGTGGTCTGACACCATGGGGTATTTACCCCCAGACTCACCCTATCCGACAATATAACACCAGACATACCTAGTAGTGGTCTATTACCGACACACTTCATTAGGCAGTCGATGAAGTTCCCTCAATTACTTTGTGAAAGGAAACGCTGACACATGAAGCTCATCCAATCACTTCATAAAAGAAAACGATGACTCCAAAGCTCTTCAAAATAAAAGTATGGGGAAATACTAATAAAGTACTCTCGTACGCTCCCGTAACCGACACATAATAGTGTCAAAAAAAGACTTTGTACATGATAGTACTTCTGGCATATTATAGTACCCAGGTATGAGTAGGACTCGTACCCCAGAACATAATAATACCCGAGACACAGAGTTTTGAAAAAGACTTCATACATAAAATGTACTTTTGTACGTAGGACGTACTCCACCGATCATCAATCTCAGCACACACGTACTCTTAATAAGAGGCTACCCAATTTCCACACTTAATTGAATTAAGCATCCCCTTTTAAGTCTTATCCCATCACTAGGCAAATCTACAATGTTTGTAATCAATTTTCAATACCATCTGCGTTTAGACAACGCTAACTAGTGTATACTTAACACAAAGTTTTAGGTATTAATTTACTTCTTTTTTTAGAAATAATACTTCTATTATTATTATTATTATTATTATTATTATTATCACATAATATATATATATATATATATATATATATATATATATATATATATATATATATATATATACATCTTAACACATATAGAACCAGAACTGGTTCGCACATTGTATATCATCAAATATACATCTAACACATATTTCAGGCAACGCATATTGCATATAACTGACATATAAACTTTCAACAAATATTTAAAATTTTAATTAATACTTGTATTAAAATCATGTTCATGATTGTAACTATGTACTTACTTGGATAGTTAGTGAGAACTAACTACTATCGTGCCTTCACACTCAGCACTGATTGCCAACTACTATTCTCATAATCGGCGTCGTAACACACTCCTTTTATCTACGAATCATTGCTCAAACGTTCGGAATTTCAGTCAAAAAAGAATACAAAATTTTAGGCTAACGGCGCCGACCAATGTCAAATATGTGTATTTAGTTTAGTTTATAATCTATATTTGAATGTAACCAAGACATTCTATTTATATACAAAAATTTAAGCCATCATACTATTTTTCCTTACTTATCTTATATTGAATCATTGACGATCGACACGTACCCTTTTTTTACTACGTATCTTTCTATTCTCACACCTAATGTATTTTTTTTGTTTGACCCCACGTATCACAATTCCATTACTTTTGTTTTGCTATAATCAAAATATCATTATTTCATAACTTGTTTATCATAGTAATATAATGAATTCGTTTCTCCCAATTTAAAAGCGACGAACATATTGATTATATATATATATATATATATATATATATATATATATATATATATATATATATATATATATATATATATATATATATATATATATATATATATATATATATATATATGCTTCTTTCAATTTTTCTTTTAATATCATAACTCTATTACTTATAATATTTTCATATATATATATATATATATATATATATATATATATATATTATTTTACAAGCTTTCTAAATTTAATAATTGATAACCAACATCGTAAAATATACATGATAAATATCATTGGACAACTAGTGTAACATAAAAATTATTGTTTCAACCACTTGAGTTCATTAACCACGTTCGTTTTATATAGTTTGAAATTTTACAATCGTTATAATTTTCATTAAGATTATTTATTCTAAATAATATTCTATTTAAAAATATTATTTTATCACTTTTCGATAAGTTTATAACAAGATTTATACAAATATTACATACCTAAAATATTTGTCCACATAACACGTATATAATAAATAAGCATTTATATAACCTGTAACGCATACACATCCGACTAAAATTTATCCTATTCGAGGATTGATAAAATAAGTATTTATTATTATTATCCCCTCAACGTCTAGCCTAACTCACGGGCGTTACAATTCTCCCTCACTTAGGATGATTTCGTCCTCAAATCACAAACTCAACGAATACATACGATCTTCGATACTCTTTTTTTTTAAGTAAGAGTTGTCTTTCACACTTTTGCTTTAATGGTTGGTTCTCTCTCACTTGCATTCAACCTCTCTTCTGTTGCTACTTACCACCAATCAAAGCCCTACTTCGTTCTGTCTCTATTATTGTTAATGTTCTTTCTCTTCGCCATATTAATGACTTTATCATCACCAATGTAGCATCACTGTGTGTGCTTGCAAAGAGTGATCTTATCGTTTCTCAAAATCATGGTTTGATCAAGATCATGACAAGATCGAAGTCGTCTACCAATGTACATGTGTACAAAATGGTATAAGAGGGTAATACTAGCAACCACCACGGTTGCTATACTCAATAGTTTCTTTTCCTCTTTGTTGGGACGATTTACTTGTCTCTCTTCAATTGATCATCTTGACCACATCTAAATTACTTGTACACAGACGCACAACAAACATCCTTATGCGTATTTTTAGCCACTGTTACTTCTATGGTTTCCCTAACGATTGTCAAACTCTTCAGACTTCTTAGTTTATGGCGGTGATCAAACTTGCACTCTCTCTTCATTCTATATTGGACTTTCTGTCCTAATCTCCGAGTTAAAAACTCAATTCTCATTGTAGACTCCTACTCCTTAAATTTGGGTCACAGACTCAACCCAAGATAAGGTCTTCACTTTTGCTACAACAACAACTCGAATAGTCATATTCTCATGAATTCGATTGCACAATGCAAACGACACACAACGAACCGGAATCTTGACTCTAATAGTCAAAAACTATCATTTAAGAAACCTTCCTTTATGTTCTAATGTGATATAATATCTTCATAGCAGGTAGCATTTCTAGCTAATGGTTGCTTAATCCTTCAAGGAAGGCTGCTATACTTCTGTTGACTACCTCGACCATCTCTTTCTTCAATCTCCCGATCGAATTTTGGTCACTACACAGGACATGGTTCTCTAAACCAATCAACTCACTTCGTAGATTTATATTAATTGGACTTGATTCTTTATGAGCACTAGGGTCTGAACGAAAATCATCTTCTTAGTCATCACTGAAACGAAGGTAATGACAAAAAAAAAAGACAAAAGAAACTCAACTATCAGTCGCTTAGTAACCTTGTGACTCTTCCTGATCCAAGTGCGAGTCTTGTGCTTTGGGTAGTATAGGCCTCTACTACCTTTCACACCTACTCATACTCGTCCCAAGAATTGTCTCGCAGTCCTCAAAACACCATACAAAAAAGTCACAAAGCAACTTATCACACATGAGTGTGTTCAAACAAGAACATACAACAATTTCTCCTAAACTCAACTAGGATTTTCACATCTCTATCAAACACATCTTGGATTTCCTATACTCGCCTTCTAGTATCATTCTCATGTATATGCTCAATTTAGCATATTTTCATACTTTTCCTAGATCTTTAGGAATTTCACTTCCAAACTTTTCACAAAAATTCTTTCTTAGGTAGTGCCAGTCTACAAGGCACACTAAACAATAATATACTCTAGCGGTGTGGAGACAAATGATCTCCAACTACTTATATCATGTTCTAACTCATGTAAGTCACCATGAACATCATTATATTTCTTCATTTCATTATCCTTCCATGACATTATCATTCCTTTATATGAGAAAGTTTTTTTCTTCTCATTCTCATATCTAGTAAGTCTACTTCGTAGGAGTGAATCCTAGTAATTTTGCATTTTAGATGCATCTCAACATCTCAGCATGTTCTTCTTGTGCAATACTATGGGTGTATTGCTTCCTCAACTAAGTATTCTACCTTACTTAGATAAGTAAGTCACTGAGCCTTTCACAACCAAATGACTCATTTCACTACCCTAATCATGTATGTTAAAGTCAACTTAACACACCACGAAACTTCATAAGGATGTGATAGAAGTCAACTGTCACTCTCAAATCTCTCCAGGTCGGAGAGTGAAACCTTTCCCAATATAAAAGGTAACTTAGTAGGAACGACTCGCATCTTATGGCCTTTTCCGATACTCATACTCCTACCTTGATTACCAGGACTACATCATAGGGATGTAGGTCGACACTCAGACGACAAGTACCCAAGGCACGGGAAAATTTTACGCCTAATACGTTCAGGACAGAAATGTACAGGGTTAACCATCGTCTCTCATTACCTTGTAATCCTTTCCGTGTAGGAAAACCATGCCACCAAAGAAGCGTAACCAATCCATAAGCAAGAAACCTGCTCTCTTATTCGATGAAGCTACGTTCCAAGCTGCAGTCTCAGCAGCTGTAGCAGCTGTCATGGCTCACCTGAATGCTAACACCGCCAATGTTAGCAAGGGCCCTATCAGGATTTCCAATCCTGGCAATGGACAACAGCAACCAACACTTTCATACCCAGTCACCCAAGAACCTTCACCGAACCCACTAAAGAGAAAACTCAAGATAGAGAAAGGAAGTACCTCAGCTCAAAGACCTTCCGATGGGCAACGAGCTGAGGCAGTCTATACCCCTGTCAATCCTTCCCTCCCGACATCAAGAAGACCATACCTAGGAGACCTTCCCCACTGCAGCAAGTGCAACTACCATCATCATGGTGTCTGCCGAGAGCTCTATTGTGCTAGGTGCCACATGTTGGGGCATACCGCTCGCGTCTGCAGAACCCCGACTGAGTTCATTACATCAACCACCAATGTGGCGACCCGTGCAGTCTGCCACCTATGTGTTAAAATGGGACACTTCGAGAAGGACTGCCCAACCGAAGGGAAAGGCAAAGACACAGAAGAAGCCTGACACTACTGCTTAGAGAGAAGCATCAAGGAACTCGTTAGATTTTGGTACGTCTCTCGATCTCGGATAACTAAAATAAGAACAATAAAAGACTAATTCAAATGTAAATTCTTCCCAGTAAGGCGAAAGTCGCAGCACTGTTATAAAATTTAAAATTCATTAGGTAAAACTATAATGGCTAAACATATACGTTACGACCATGTATATTTAAGATGGACAGACCTAGAGTGAGAGAATGCCGCCTCATTTCCTGTTCCTCGTTTGGTTGTGGATTTAGGACGGGGTCGCTTAGTCAACAGTCCTCCCCACCTTAAATATACATGACTAGTATATGTGAGGCGATTATAGAAATGCCTTGTTAGAATTTCCTTCATGAAAAGATACTCTATTCGGAAACATTTAGAACTGTCTATAGTTCCGCGTCGACTCTATCGGTCCAAGTATCCGCGGTAGTGATACATAGGACGAAACCCGAGACGCCTAGAACTTGTGTGCCTGTTCGGCACATGACTCTATCGATCTTCACTTTATATCATGTCGGAGTGTGCCAACTTCGACGACTCTATTGATCACGGTTTGACTTCGTGCAACCGTGTGTACATCCTTAGTGCTGTGTAAAAAGAACTTCTCCATAGCCATGTCGGCAAATAAAGGTTCTCCCGAACCTAAACCTAACACAAATAATCAAACCTAATCCGATCCGTCAATCGTCCCTCTTATCTCAAACCTTCCAAAGTACCCAAGAGAGGGTACCGTGCGCCGTTGACCGACCCCTCATAGTCAGATGAACACTAAAGTGAACGACACTGCAGATACTCCAGAAGACGACAACCATCCGGAGCATACTCAGAAGAATCCCTAGAAAGACCCTTCGCACCTCACACATCAGATTCGTGAACCTAGAGATTAGAACTCATGAGACTGACCACTATAACTAGGTATATACGTAAAGGTGACATATAATTGAGATCAAAAAGATTTAAGGTGTATGTTTCCTCCCTATTCCCTGTTCCTCGTTGGGTTGTGGGTTTGGGGTGGAGTCGCACAACTGAACATCCTGCCGACCTCAATTATATACTGCTTGCATACACCCGGTATTTGTAGTTAGGCTAAGCATGAGCTCTACCACGAATCACTTCGCAAAACACTTTCACCCTATTCCATAACATAGGAGCCGGAGTCAAGAGAATCACTGTGGGTTGAACTAGTAAAGTTCCGAGTGATGAGACCCTATACCCACTAGATTTGACCTAGACCGAGGAAACTCAGAACCTTCGGAGGAGTAGTTGCAGAATATGCTCGCACTACTCAGGCACTTCGTCCGCCCAGTTATAGACGAGCAGTGCCCATCATCCTCCATCCTCTCGCATGGAGGAAATCGTCGTCGCCCTGTAGACGATGAAATACACTTTCCGAAGTAAACACTAGAATACCGAGAACCACAGGATAACCTTCGTAGCCAAGAATACTTGATCAAAGAGAGAAAGTAGTTGCGTTAAGCCTCATGACCCTGATCCCGAAGAGGTTATAGACTTGACACCAGTCCTGGTGTTAGTCGAAGGGTTATGCAGGAGCATACACTTTCCACGCTAGAATAAACCACAGTCTCAGAGAATCCTTGGACTACTAGGTGTTCCACGAGTACTATCTCATGCAGAGATAGTAGAACCACCTCCCGAGATAGTCCAACACTCGTCTGGTGAAACCTTATATTCCCGACCTCCAGGGTTTCCGCATCTCAAGCTTCGTTAGTGCAGGTCCATTTTGCACAAGCTTGAGATAGACACTCTACAGCAAACCGATAACCATAGTCACGCAACCCACTCGAAGATCTAGAAAGTCTCTATCAGCTAAGTGACAGGAAACGCGAGACTAAAGACCACCCGAACTTTCTAAGAACCAACCTGAAGGACTACACTACCAGTACGGGAGAGAACGTTAGGAACTTCGGAATGGCGCTCACGCCAGTGATTATCTTGCCATAGAAGTATGTTCTAAGTACTGAAAATCTCTACCATTCCGAGAGCTTAGGAACATATGAGGACTCCCATTGAGACTTGGTCCAACCCCTTTTCAGGCCGCTACTACCTTTGGATATACCAGAAGATTCACACCCGATCAATCCACTTCTTAGACTTGATATGTGAATTCCCGACATCACTCTTCGTACCTCACTCATCTTGATAGAATCCATTGAGAACCCTAACTTCGTAGATACACCAGTCGGAACCCACTAGCTACACGAGATGGAATTCGTATCCTGTACGTGAAGGTCTGTCGGAATGACAAAAACAGACTAGAGTTCACTTGGGAATGCGAGGACAACCGTATAGGAAGTACTCTCTTACCTCTACTTGGCCATTCATACCTACTTCCTTGCCTAGACCTGAATTTCGGGACGAAATTCTCTTTAACGGGGGGATGATGTGACAACCCAAGTCATTCCGTTACATTTTCCCGTTACCGTTAACGGAATATTCCAGTTTATAAAGTTTCGTTAATTAGAGGTCGTCAAATTTAATAAACATTCCATTTGTTTACATTTTATATGCCGTTAAGTCGTGATAAAAGAAAATAAAAACACATAACACACATTTCCATTTAATTGGAAAAAGGTTAGTTTTTATTATTACGACCACTAAATCGGGTGCGACCAAAAGCCCCGTTTAACGGCAGTATCGGGTAAAATTCCACTGAGCCCCGACTCGGAACCCTATATAAAGGTGAGTGGAGTCCATTGGAGACTTTTTACACTCTCTCTCTAGACTCGTTTTTACCCCGAATCCGCAACCAAACGCTTCCAAATTGTAAGTCTCCTTACCCTAGCTTGTTCCAAACATATTGGCTTGTGATTATACCTCAAAAATCATCCAAGAAGGCATGGAATAAGGAGTTTACGACCCAGGAACACTCTAGCTTAGGGCCGTAAACCCCTAATATGGTGCCAAACATGCCTTTAAACTCATCCTTAAGCTTAGAGGCTATTAGGAGACTTAGCCTAGGAGTGTTTGAAACCCAAAACAACAAGAGTTGTGGCATAAAATAGGGTTTACGGCCCAAGCACATGCTTAGGCCGTAAACACCCTCTAAACTTGTTAAATCAAGCTCCAAACACTCCCAAACCACCCATAGGCTTAAGACATAAAATAAGGACATGCTATTTCGGGTTTGGAACATTTAAACACAAGGAAATATGGGGTGACTTGGAGTTTACGGCCCAAGCAAGTACCTAGGCCGTAAACTCCCCAAAACACACCTAACTGATGGTTTTAATCCTCCAAAATGGCATCACACTCCATTAGAAATTGCTAGAAAGGTAATAGGGGCTTAAAACTTCACTTAACTCAAAGAATGAGAGTTTACGGTCGTAAACTCCCATAGGAGTGTCCCTAGGCCATAAACTCCTATAAGGTGCCCTTAGAAGCCTTAAACCCACTCACGCCTTTTTGGAAAAGTACTTAGAAAAATCCTATGAACAAGTAGAAGCCTTAAAACACTCTAGAACCCATCACCATGATTTTACGGCCATAAACTCATGGTGAGAGGTCCCTGTGCCGTAAACACAACTTTGGGAGTTTACTCTCGGATAATAAACTCCATTCCTAAGCCATACACACCCTTAGACGCTACCCGGGACACCCAAACGCATATCCAAAGTGTTTTCCGCTCCTGTGAGCGCGTATATTTGTTTAATTAGTATTAAATATACTAATTGTATGTGAACATATGTTATCATATGTTAAATAGGTCATTGTGTGTGTTCAAGTCCTTGCGTGACGCCGAACGCCCAAACAGCACCTTCGTCGGACCTACTTACACCAGGTGAGTTCATACCCCTGAATGAACCTTTTAAATGTTTTTACATGTTTTATAGGGGGAGAATACAAGTTAAACATGCCAGTTATCATATCAATCACACGTGATTGATAACCCGCATGCTCAAGATTTTACCACAATGTACACTATTTTACCGAGTAGGACACTATAATGGTTTTCAAAAAGGTTTTCGTTTGTTTCAAGACTCTTATTTATACTGCTTTATTTAAAACTCACTTTAAACTGGTTTATAAAGGTTTTACAAGATTTTAGTCAAAGTTCTCTTTCACAACATATACTTTTACTTGTTTGTTACTGCTGCTTCGCTTTTACTTATTTAAAACTCCTACTTGATAACGCATTTCCTTCATGATACGCTTATACCGTATTTTTGTCTCTATATCGCTTATACTTGTAGCCTCTTATACTTGATAGACGCTCTTACTTCACTTATCGTCGTCTCCACTTCGTGATACACTTACACTTGGCACACTTATACTTCACGATTCGATTATCCCACTCTGTACGCTTATACTTCATGACTCGGATGTTCCACTGTACGCTTATACTTCACGACTCAGATGTTCCTCTGTACGCTTATACTTCACGACTTGGATATCTCACTGTACACTTATACTTCACAAGTCGGTTATTCCACACTGTACACTTATACTTCACGATATGATTCCACTTGATACACACTCAAGCGTAGTTAGATGTATGTATGTGCTTGTATAGATGCATATAAATAATGATTGATGGACTTAGGAAGGCTTGTCCGCCTATTTCCTTTTCTTTGTTGAGATGTGGTCTGGTGGGATCGAATGTCCATTCGAAGGTCGTTGATTCATTAGTTATATATTATGTACACAAGCATAGACATATGGGTTACTTCAGTCAGTTCAGTTATGAGTCTCTACCTCTAGTTCAACACTTACATTAGAAACCCACTAGTTGGAAGTCTCTACCCACTATTTGGGATGCATCTTCAGGACACGGCCTTCTCCGTCGTCTAGTTGGTAACCAGAGTCTCCTGTAGGGAGAGCGGACATTGTGTGTATAGATCTATACGGGATTGATAACCCCGCACCCAGACTGCTAGCTACAGTCCCGGCCTACCAAGCCAACGGGTGACAAATGTCACATTTTAGACGCTTGTAGGGCGTCTGGTACTCTAGTCAGTATGGTTGCGAGTATCCCGGGTTATCATATAATTCATTGGCTTTAAGGTAACGGTATTTCGACAACAATTTACACTGTATGCTGGTAATTCAATTTCAGAGTCACACTGTTTTGACCTTACAAGACGTATCTTTCATTTGATACTGTCTGGGGTCTGTCTCCTCTGTTTTGACCTTACAAGACGTATCTCTCATTTGATATTGGCTGTGGTCTGTATTCACTGTATTCACAGTATCCACTGTATTCAATGTATTCACTGTATTCACTGTTTTAGACCTTGCTAGACGTATCTTTCATTAGATATTGTTTGCGGTCTGTATTCACTATTTTGGACCTTACCAGCTGTACCTTTCATTTGGTGCCTTCTGGGGTCTGTGTCTCTATTTGTTAGACTGAACCAGGCGTGTCGTTCGTTCGATACTCTCCTGGAGTCTATGATTCCTTGCCTTAGTCAGCAGTCCTCACTGCTGAGGCAAATGTTATTCCCTGATGTCATTTGCTTTCCTCGATAATCAAATTCAGTATTTTAAAAATGATAGCAATTTAGGGAAAATAACTTTTTACCACATAACACTGATCAGTCTTGGTAGAAGACTGCTTTTATTAAAGAAAATATAGGATTTTCTAGAAAGGACTCTAATACACTGAAATCTCTTAAACTACTACTTTTATTAAAGTTATTTGAATGAAAATGTCACTAAATGCTTATGAACTCACCAACATTTGTAAAAATGCTGATACTCGCTTTTCAAATAACTTGTATTCTCAGGTTAGCATTAGACAGGTACATCTCGGAGCTGTTGATGAAGATGGCTTAGTACCTTGCTATACTTTATATATATTTGTCTGTATTACTTTGATACTATGTAATGTAACCATGTAAAATTATTACTATTAATGCAATGTTTTGTTGTACTTTGATTACTATAATGCATGTGTTGTGATACTTAACATGACGTCATCCACCCCAGAACGTTTCCGCCGTTCCGGTTTTGGGGTGTGACAGTACGATACCACTCGATTGGTTTATTTACAAAGTTATCGATGTCAAATATCGTATGTCTCTTTATCACCTCAAATAGTTACATGCTAGTTCTAATACAATAATTAAACGTTTAGAATCATGAACACATAAAATTTCCTCTTCTAAACCAAGATCGGCAACAGACCTTAAACTTCCTAAAGTAATAGTAATATATATAAGAAACCTAAAGCATGTTATATTATTTATCATTTAACACATATTAGCATATAAGGTGTCTCTCCTAAAGTATGCTAGTGCACACTATAGCAAGTAAGACATTAAACCTATGACATGCTATAAAACGATTCTATTAGCACATAATATTAGTTAAGGCATTTACCCTCAAATACTTTAGTGCTTGTGTCTATTTAATATTAATTTAGGTATTAAACCTAAAGTATACTAGACACACATCTCACCATTATCACTTAGCAATCTGAGTTTAAGTCTAGAAATAAATCCTTACTCTTAGTTTGCTTAAACTAATGCTCTGATACCAACTGTGACATCCCCAATTTTCAGAACCAAAAAAAATATTTCTTTACACTTTAAAAATCATAATATCTTTTATTGCGGAAATTCCCAGTATATTAAAACAATTTGAGTACAAAATATTGTCTCAAAATAATACAACTCTTGGGATGTAACACACTTCTTTTATCTACGAATCATTGCTCGAACGTTCGGAATTTTAGTCAAAAAAGAATACAACATTTTAGGCTAACGGCGCCAACCAATGCCAAATATGTATATTTAGTTTAGTTTATAATCTACACTAGGTGTAAGACCCGTGTAATACACGGATTTATTAAAATTAAAAATTTAATATCAATATTTAAACATTAAATTTAATATCAGTATCAATTTTAGAGCTCTCATTAATTATGACATTTATTACATTATAAATATATCAATTATTTTTCAAGGAAACATTTATTTTTCTCAATATTATAACCGAAATAAATTATGATATGTGAACAAATCAAAAGATTACATGTGAAAATAAATAAATTCTAAAAATCTATTAAAATGTCATGTGTCCAAATCAATATAAGTTTTATTTATTAGTATAGATTTGAATGTAACTAAGACATTCTATTTATATACAAAAAGTTATGTGGTCATACTATTTTTCCTTACTTATCTTATATTGAATCATTGACGATCGACACGTACCCTTTGTTTTACCACGTATCTTTCTATTCTCACACCTAATGTATTTTTTTTGTTTGACCCCACGTATCACAATTCCATTACTTTTGTTTTGCTATAATCAAAATATCATTATTTCAAAACTTGTTAATTATATTAATATAATGAATTCGTTTCTCCCAATTTAAAAGCGACGAACATATTGATTATATATATATATATATATATATATATATATATATATATATATATATATATATATATATATATATATATATATATATATATTATTTTATGAACTTTTTAAATTTAATAATTGATAACCAACATTGTAAAATATACATGATAAATATCATTGGAAAACTAGTGTAACATAAAAATTATTGTTTCAACCACTTTAGTTCATTATTTAATGTATTTAGACCACATTCGTTTTATATAGTTTGAGATTTTACAATCTTTATAATTTTCATTAAGATTATTTATTCTAAATAATCTTCTATTTAAAAATATTATTTTATCACTTTTCGATAAGTTTATAACAAGATTTATACAAATATTACATACCTAAAATATTTGTCCACATAACACGTATATAATAAATAAGTATTTATATAACCTGTAACGCATACACATTCGAAGAAAATTTATCCTATTCGAGGATTGATAAAATAAATATTTATTATTATTATCCCCTCAACGTCTAGCCTAACTCACGAGCGTTACACTTGGTGAGTTCCCTCAAGTACCTCACAATACCAAACAGATAACAATATGCATACATGAGCCTTCAACATAATTGGATCGTCTCGTAGGGCCTACAACCTATCTGGACCGCCCTCCGGGCCTTCGGCCTGACTAGACCACCTTGTAGGGCCTACAACTTATTCAGACTGCCCCGGTTATCTTGGCCTTTAGCATAAAGAAGGACCACCTCAACCCAAACAGAATATGTCGACATATGCAATAGATAAACATATAACTAGCAAGTACAAGTTGTTGGGTTTTATACAAACAATCCTGCGTGTGTATGCAACCCTAGAATTGGATCTATGTTTTCACTATTAGATATACAACATTATGAACACATAATATAACCCTAATGAATCATACTATTTTCGAAATTCACCAAGAAGATTAAATTACATACCTCTTGTTGTTATATTGTAATAACAACTCAAATCCTCCTTGTAATGGCTTTAGAAAGCTTAGAGTCACAAGTGTCACTCCTCTAATGGCTCACAAACACCAAGAGCAAGAGGATGAAGAATGATAAGAGAGGAGGCACCCAAAAACGTGTGGAAACCCTAAGGAAACTCTTAGCCACGTTTTTGGTGCTCTAGGGATCCTTAAATAGTGAGGCTATTAGGGTTATCTAACAAGGAAACCCTAATTTGACTGCTTAAGCCCTAAGCAACCCATGGACTCCCTCCTTAGAGGCCTAGGACGACTTCTAATAGGTTTCCCCATAGAATTCGTCCACCCCTCTAATATGGAGTCCATTTCCCCAATATTCAACTATCATACAATTGACAGTTCTAGTCCCTTAAGTTTAATTAATGTCTTTTAGCCACAAAATTAATTCTTAATTAATTATTGACTAATATTAATTAAACAATATGATTTCTCCTTTAATATATTATTCTCATAATATATTAATAAATCATAATTAATCCTCTCTCTCTCTCCATAATTCATCCTATCAAGTTGCTTTGGTGAAGGCAACCCAAAAGGACAATGCAACATCGGGTCAAGTACATACCAAAAAAGTTATGGAGTTAGACACTAATCCAACACAAGTATCATATAGATCGACCAGTCCAACATATAACCAACATACATCATCCTATATATTAGGATATATAACCTATTGGGTTGCGATTAGTGCCTTCGACCCATAAGTACAATGAGGAAGACCCACCTCACAGTCTGAAAAGATAGTTGAATTGATCACTGCTCCAAATAGTGACTCTACTGGTCACCTATACAATAAAAAGGGACCCATCCTTAATCTACTTCTCAAAATACTGTAACGTCCCAAAAACATGGATAAAAATTTATTGCAAACCATCAAGTGTTCATAACAACCCCAAAAAAAAGTATGTCAATTGAGAGAAATCACCAGAGTAAAATCTAAATCCTATAGAAAATGTGAAACATGGAGAGAAAGGATGAATTATGGAGAGAAAGGATTAAATATGATTGAGAGAAATCACCAAAGCAACTTGATAGGATGAATTATGGAGATAAAGGATTAAATATGATTTATTAATATATTATGAGAATAATATATTAAAGGAGAAATCATATTTTTTAATTAATATTAGTCAAGAATTAATTGGTAATTAGTTTTGTGACTAAAAGAGATTAATTAAACTTAAGGTACTGGAATTGTAAATATAAGATAATTGCAATTTGGGCCATGGATTGCCTTTTATTATAAGGTGGACGAATTCTATGGGGGGAAGCCCATATGAAATCGTCCAAGGCCTTAAGGAAAGGGCTCCATGGGTTGCTTAGGGCTTAAGCAACCAAATTAGGGTTTCCTTGTTAGATAACCCTAATTGCCTCCTATATATATGGATCCCTTATGACCCAAAAACAGGGCTAAGACTTCTCTAGGGTTTGTGGACGGTTTTGGGCAGCCTCTATCCTCTATCCTCTTCATCCTCTTGCTTATGGTGTTTGTGAACCATTAGAGGAGTGACACTTGTGACTCTAAGCCTTCCAAAGTCAATACAAGGAGATTTGGGATTGTTATTGCTACATAACAATCAAGGTAATGTATTAAACCCATTCTTATATTAATATGATTACTTGTATGCTAGAATTAGGGTTTATAGTCTTGGATAACTTGCATGTACAATAAAGAAACCTAGATCCAAGCATTAGGGTTTGTATGAGCACATAGGATGTTCTTAGGACCAAAACCCATAAGTGGTATCAGAGCCTAGATTGGTTTCCATTGTATTGATGCTTTGTATGTTGAAAAAAATTCGATTTTTGTGTTTCCGGGGGCTGAACTCGCTGAGTTTTTTTAGATGAACTCGCCGAGTTCATGATGAACTCGACGAGTCCATGCCTGACTCGACGAGTCGGCTGGTCAGAGTGAGGGAAAACCAGGATTTCTTGCTGATTTTGCTTGAGGATACTTGCCTTATCATATTAGATCAATATAAATCCAATTTTTTGATATATATGACTATATTCTTGATCTAATTGAAGATATTTATCAATTAATAAAATATTTGTTTCCTTATGTGATAATTGATTAATTATTTTGATTAAATGGATAAATTGTTTTGCAAGAAATCATTAAATAAATCAAATATGGATAATTATGTGATTAATTGTTAATTTAGATTATTTGTTATTTGATCCTTGTGTTATGAAAAATTTCATATTTCCCCTTTAGGTTTTATAGTTTAAATTTGACCTCAAAAGTTTTGTTGTTTTGAAATTTAAATAGTTAAAACCCTAATGTTTTGAAATAGGTTTCAAAACTTGCCCTCAAGTTTTGGAATTTAAATTTTGATTAATTGTTTAATTTTGATGTATATTTAAATTCTAAACCCTAATGTTTTGAAATGTTTCAAAACTTGCCCTCAAGTTTTGGAATTTAAAAGTTGATTCAAAGTTTAATTTAGAAATGTTAAATTCTAAAACCCTAGTATTGTTTTGAAAAGTTCATATCACACCCTTATGATTTTATTAATTAATTAAGGTGTATAATTAAAAGAGGTTTAATAAATCCATAAAGTTTTTGGTTTAAAATTTAATTGAATTAAAAGTATAATTGTTAAATTTGACCACCTAGTATTTTAAAAGTGTAAAATACACCCCATACTATATATAACATTAAAAGTCTAACATTATATATATATATATATATATATATATATATATATATATATATATATATATATATATATATATATATATATATATATATATATATGTATGTATGAGTAAAAGTCAGTCTTACCGTTAGTAGGCCTCATTCACGAAGCTAGTCTATAAGGGGTGTTTAAGGAAATTGCCTATAAAATGGCGATTGAATGGGTATCCACTCTTACCCACCGCACTCTTGACTAGTGGAGGGTCGTTAGCCGAACGGGTAGGATAGGACGATACCTTCCATTATAAGTATAATGAATTATTAAAGTAACTAAATGTTTTCATAAAATTCCCAATCTTAGTTACTTAGGCAAAAGTGAATTGATGCAATTCCATGAACTTACACTTTGTGCCCTTGCGAAGACGTTAGTGGAGCGTGTGTGGTTTACTGGCACACTAAATGGTTCTAAGCAAAGGTAGCAAAGGGTGACTCAATGTTTGTCATAGTTCGGTGGAGCGTGTGTGGTTTACCGGCACATCGAATAGGTGACTGTAACATGTGAGGGCACCATGTAAGTTTGCATGGTTATTCACACCCGCTTTGTGATCCTCGACATCCCAGTCACAAACAATAGGGGCATATCGAGATTTAAACATGCCATTGAAATGTTCAATGAATCTCAAAGGATCTAGGAGTTTTCATAGATTTAGAACTTAAATTTCTTTTTCGTTTTTCATGGTGAAAATTAGTGAATCGTCATTCACTTACCTTCAAATGTTCTGCAATTTGGGTTACGACATCCCTCTCCCGAGTTGTAGAATATTGTGTTGGGTCCTAGCATTAGTATCTCATTTGGGTGATTTACTAAGGACTCAATCAATCATCTAACTTGAATTCGTTTTCTCCTGTTTTGTAGATGTCAAAGTTCGACAACTATGGTCTTCTCAAATCCCGTGGAACAAGCATTCCACATGAAGATGATATTCCACGATTCGATCGAGGAACAAGAGATCATACTTCACTTCCTCCTCCTCCTCCAATTATTATCCCTAACCCACAAGTTCGAAGGCTTGAAAAGTTCAAGATCACTCAAGCCCTTTTGGCAAGTAAACATAAAGAAGGAAAGTCGGTGTGTGCACACGTCCTAGGGATGAAGTCACACATTGATAGGTTAAGAATATTGGGATCCGTTGTCTGTGAGGAAATGACTGTTGATTGGGTTCTTCAGTCACTTCCTAACTCATATAGTGAGTTCGTAAGAGAGTACTATATGATGAACCGCGACGTTACTCTTATTGATCTCACCTATATGCTTATTGCTGCTGAATCAGCAATGGTTTGGTGTAATGGAAAAGCAAAGTTGATTGGTGAATCTGCCTTTAAGACCTCTATGGATATCGAAAATGGCAACGAAAGACATGCTATGATCGAAAAGTTTGATCATAAGAGAAAGGCAATGTCTGAAGTAGTTCCATGTCATGTTCCAAAAGAGTCAATTTGCTTTTATTGCCAAGAGAAAGGGCATTGGAGACAAAGCTGCCCCATTTACCTAAGAGATCTAAGAGATGGGAGAGTCGAAACGTATGGCTCTAATATAGGTAAAATCCATTAACTAACTCTTTTAAGCTTCTATTCTAGATTCTTAATACATAATGTGATAAGATCACAATTGATGTTCTGTAGGATCGAAGAAAAGAAATGAAGCTTAAAGGAAGAAGTGAGCAGAATCTAATCGTGAAGGAATGGATTTCGATCGCATTTCTCGAAGATTAGATTCTCGAGCTACTACTTAGAGTTAGAATTAGATTGCTAAGAAAGATGTATTAGCATAGTTTTTCAATGAATTGCATTGTAAGGACAAATTTTTTCCGCAATAAATAAATTTTGATTTTATATTATCCTTACAATGGCGTGTATGAAAAAAATTGGTGTTAAAATGTTTCTAATATTAGCAATAATGGATTTGGTTCTTATTATGTTATTTATGGAAAGTCGAGAATTTACCAAATAGGGAGAGTTTCTCATCGGCCAAGTTTCAATTGGACAGAAACTTGGAATCATGCAAATTGGTTGCACGATGAATGAGAAATCTCATATTTGGAAATTAGACTAATTCATTGACAAAGTGTCAAGTGAAGGACTAGGAGATCGAGCACACAAAGTTGCGTGTTGATCAAGTCCACCATAAGAGTAACAATGATATTCGTCATGATTTACTAAAGGTTTAGTAAATATGATTATACTTACAAGATTAAGTGTAATAGCAGAACGAACAAGAAGAATCAAGTAGGCAGAAAGATAAAAGTTTCTCCATTCTAAGAAGAAAGGGAGAGTAGCTTTTATGCTTTATGATAGGTCTTAATGATTAAGAACCATATCTCAATTGATCCTCTAAGTGAGTCTTAGTGCAATTGTATGTCTAAGAAGAGGAATCAAGAATTGAAGAAATGGTTAAATCAGAAAGTCAATCATACTTCGTTCCAAAACAAGTCTTAGAGTTAAGATTGTAACATTGAGTGATAAGTATTAAGAAGGTTTATAGCATTCATCAAATATGTAAAAGTTGTGATGTCTTGGATAAGACAAAGACCAACTAGGACCAATTTATGAAGTGTTTTGATAAAAACTACACTAACTCTTGAATATTTGGTTGTCAAGAAATGTTTTGACAAGAGAATCTTATATGTCAAGGAGTCAGTGGGAGTCTTAATGGTATTGAAAGGTTTCAAGAACAAATCAAATAAACCTTATCAATCATCACTAGCACACGAGTTGAGGTTTACAACCTATCGTGTTGACATTATTTTGTTTCTGTGCCGTTCCAATTGAGTTAATTATGCATGTGAGTCCTATGAGTTCTCATTTGAATGCATAAAAGGCAAGGACCTTGATCAATGGAAAGTACATTGATAAGAAAAGGTGAGCTGCTTAACTACTTGGAAGACATGGTGGGCAGCTGTGCTACCATAAGACAAGAAATCGAGATTAAGAAAGTTCGATCCATATGAGTTTGAATTTGTCGTAAACTTTGGCTTTGACAAATTCACATGGATAGGAACAAATACACCGTTTAAATCGAAGTGTCATAAAATTTCCTCCTTCATGAAAATGATTGTGAGGAAATGCTTTCACTAAGAAAGATTTTAAGAAGATAGTGATTGTAAAATTGCATTCTCGAATTCGATTATGGTTACGGTATCCCTTTCCATGATTTGAATTGTGAGGTTTGGCAATTAGTCTTAATTGTTTGGACACACATATGAACTATCTAAGGCAAAGGTGTATAGGTTCAAGAAGTCTTGATAAAAGATTATCAAAGCACTAAGTATTAGAAACATGAACTTAAGAAATTCAATAAGCATTGTTTTTCTGAAAGTTAAGCTGTTTCTGAATACAAGTCAAAGCTAGTGGGAGCATAAGTGTTATGTTTATAACAATCATCATGATAGTGGGAGCATAAAAGTTATGATTGTATGATTATTAAGGCACGTATTGCAAGTTGGCAATATTAATTATAGAAAACAAGAGTTATACCTTGCAAAGTCGTAAGGGTTGTAAAGTTGTTTTACTATAATTAAGGGAGAGAATATTATGCTTCATTTCAAATCTAAAGGATTAGGTTGAGAAATGTTAATAAATTTAGTCAAGGGTACATAGTGTGTTCTTAAAATTTCGATTATGATTACGACATTCCTCTTCACAATTCGAATTTTTAGAACATAGCAAATAAAACATTATCCGTCGTGTCCCATACGCTTCGGGTATAGGATCGATTGAAAATGATTTAATGTTTGACCATTCTAAATTTTTCCAAATGTCGAGCGCATTTAGAGGGAAAAAGGACTAGAATTGGTTTTGACTAAAATAATTAAACAACTATCAAAGGACAATCCAAAGTTTGACGAGGATTGGTCGCTTGTGAGTAGTTGGAAGTATAGTATTGGAAAATATGGAAATGTTTCCATATTGGATGGATCATATCGACATTATTATGAATAGAAAAGATTCTATTAAGAATGAGTTGTCATATGGAAATTATGGAAATGTTTCCATATTGGATGGACCATATTGACATCATTACGAATAGATAAGATTCTATTAAGAATGAGTTGTCATATGGAAAATATGGAAGCGTGTCCATATTGGGAATTGAATATTAAAAAATCTATGTCTAAGATGAGGAACTTTTATGCAAAAGGATGTTCAAAGGAATGTACTTTGAGTGAGAGACATCATATCTAAGGAATTGTCTTGTAACAATCTCCGATAGTAGATTTTGTAATATCATTGGCAATAGTCTTTGTGACCTTGGTGTAGTGACATTACAAAAGGATCATTGCATAAAATGTTAGAATATAACATATTCTATAAGTGGCAAGAATTTGATATTCTTACACTTATGAAAAAGGATTTGGAGTTGTGAAATGAGAAAGATTGGAAATGTGTTCAATTTGATCTATTTCACAAAGTAAGAACCATAGGTAAACATTGTGTGCATGCTAGGAGCATGGGACAAATGTAATAATTCAAGTAAGAAGTTGATTACCCGAAATGACAAATAATGAGTAATCGATATGGTGATAAATAAAAGGAGTTTTATTTATACTCAAAGGTTTGAGACCATATTGGATTAATATTATTCTTGTGTTTCACTTTGCATGTTTTGACTTCCAGAATAATTGAGTTTATTGAGAATAATTGAATTATTCAAACGGACCACAGTTAGTCATACGTTGGAAGTAAGTATGAATGAAGACTGTCATGAATTGGTTTGTAGATTGTCTAGAGCGTATTAGACATAGCAAAGGTTTGCTGCAATGTTCGTGAGTGCTTACGAATATGATTTGAGCATTGGATTAAACCCACGCTCACTTGGATCACTCCATGAATTGTATCATGAGTGATTGGTGAGACGATAACATCTCATATTCTTGAAACCGAGATGTGTGAGTTGTATCTTGCAAATCGGTTGCACATTGATAATATGTAAACGCACTAGTAACTTGGTGTTATAAAACATTTTGTTGTGTGTGATTCGGTGAGTGAGTGCAAGCAAGCATTGTATCAAAGTTTATCCGTTCCTTTTATCCAAGGTAGGATAAAAGCGATATCTTTGGGCCCCTCGATGATTTAGTGATGACAAACGTAAATGCTCGGCCGGGCTAGGGCTAATTTGATTTGTTCAATTAGTCAGTCGTCATAAATCGGGAATCGAGATATAGTACAAAGAGAATGATTTGAAATCATATCTCATATGATATCTAGAATGGAGGAATATATGATCCCTTATCTAAAGGACATGCGTATCTGATATAATCAGAGTTGACAGCGGCTTTGGAAAGCTACGATTGCAGATCACGATCTGAAGTCATACGCATAATAGTTATTAGACTTATCCAAGTGGGAGACTGTTAGATTAGTGTCTAAGTCCATAACTATTTTGGTATGTACTTGATCCGATGGTGCATGGTCCTTTTGGGTTGCCTTCACCAAAGCAACTTGATAGGATGAATTATGGAGAGAGAGGATTAAATATGATTTATTAATATATTATGAGAATAATATATTAAAGGAGAAATCATATTGTTTAATTAATATTAGTCAAGAATTAATTGGTAATTAGTTTTGTGACTAAAAGAGATTAATTAAACTTAAGGGACTGGAATTGTAAATATAAGATAATTGCAATTTGGGCCATGGATTGCCTTTTATTATAAGGTGGACGAATTCTATGGGGGAAGCCTATATGAAATCGTCCAAGGCCTTAAGGAAAGGGCTCCATGGGTTGCTTAGGGCTTAAGCAACCAAATTAGGGTTTCCTTGTTAGATAACCCTAATTGCCTCCTATATATATATGGATCCCTTATGACCCAAAAACGGGGCTAAGACTTCTCTAGGGTTTGTGGACGGTTTTGGGCAGCCTCTATCCTCTATCCTCTTCATCCACTTGCTTATGGTGTTTGTGAACCATTAGAGGAGTGACACTTGTGACTCTAAGCCTTCCAAAGTCAATACAAGGAGATTTGGGATTGTTATTGATGGGTTTTGAGCATTCTAACACTTCCTAAGTGTACATGCAACCCTAATAACCTTGGATATATGTTTGTCTAATTATCATGCAAAGTTGAATTCCAAGGTTATATTCCTATCTAGCATACATGGGGAACAATTTTAACTTGAATCATAGATAGAATAACTTACCTTGTTGTTGATTGTGTTCCTTGAAACCTTGTGAGCCTAGCACCCCAAGTGTGATGCCTCAAATGCTTCACACAACACCAAATGCTCTTGGAAAGACTCTTGAGATAACACACACTTCTCAAAATCGGCCAAGCCCTCTAGTTTCTTAGTGTTCAACTTGTGTTGCCAATTTTGTGGAGAATGGAACTCTTATATAGTGTTGGCACATCTAGGGTTACACCATGTAAACCCTAATGTGTCATGACTCTTCATTTCCATGACCCATGGGTTTGTAACTCCCATGGAGCATACATGGAGCATCCTATGGGTAGAACCCAACTTGATAATCCATGGAGCCTCTTAGCCCACTATACAAGATATGGATGATTTACATAATCAACCCATATATTTAATTAGTTATCCTTTGATCACTTAATTAATTCCAAATTAATTCTTTGATCAACTAATTAAATAATATTATTAATATATTAGAACTTATAATATATTAATAATCTCCAAGTGTTATTTCTCTCATTTAGTCTGTCCAATTGCATGGTGCCATGCAACCCAAATGGACCATGCCGGGTCGGGTCAAGTACAAGCCCGAAATAGTTATGGACTTAGACACCTTATCCAACAGTCTCCCACTTGAATAAGTCTAATAACTATATCTCTAGTACTTCAGGAACCGACCGGCAATCGTAGCTCTTTCAAGGTCTCTCGGAACTGAGAAGATGATGATGCGCCATTTAAGATAAGTGATCATATAATCCTCCGTTCTAGATATCAGCCGGACAAATACATGGAACATTGTCTTGCTTATTGTCCAGCATTTGTTTCCCGATTTCCGATTTGTTTGACATAGAACTTAATTGAACACATCAACTTAGTTCTGACCGGGCCCGGTACATGGGTCAAAACAAAATCATCGAGGGGCCCAGATACCAGCTTCTAATCCAAGAAGGAACAGATAAACTTCGACTCATATGTTTGTTCTACCACTTATTGAATTACACACAAAAGTACGTTTTATAACATCGAGTTACCAATGCGGTTTCGTACAGTCAATGCATAACCAACTTGTAAGTAACAAATCATATCTCTAGGTTTGAAGACTTATATGATATTACCGTCTCACGATCACTCGAGATAAAATTCCATGAAGTGATTCCAGTGAGCGTGGGTTGTGTCCAATGTTCAGCACTTATGAGCACTCATGATTGTTGTAGCCTTGTCCAAGACCTCTACAACCAAACATGACAGTCTTGATTCATATCTACTTCCAACATATGACCGACTGTGGAGATTTGAATAATATGTTATACCAAACAAAATTATTCTGGAAGTCAAAACATGCAAAAGAAATATAGTAAACGATTGACAAGAGATAGCAACACTTTACTCATAAATAAAACACCTTTTATTCATCATCAAATGTCAATTACACTTTACAAATTTCCGGGTTATCTAACTACTAAAAATTATATCATCCTTCAGCCCTATGCTCCGAGCATGCTGGAGATGCTTAACCTGAGTCAGTCCCTTCGTGAGGGGATCTGCTGGGTTCTCATCCGATGATACCCTCTTTGCCACGAGGAGTCCTTCTTCTATCCGATGTCTGATAAAATGGTATTTTCTGTCGATGTGTCTGGATCTCCCGTGATCCCTTGGTTCCTTGGCTAAGGCAACAACGCTTTCACTATCACAGAAAATTTCCATTGGCTCTTTAATAGCTGGTACAACTCCAAGGTCTCCAATGAAGTTCTTCAGCCATATCGCCTCTTTTTCCGCCTCGCTAGCTGCAATATACTCTAATTCACAAGTTGAATCAGCCACAGTCTCTTGCTTCGAACTCTTCCAAGAAATTGCTCCTCCATTTAGGGTAAAGACCCAGCCCGACTGAGAGCTGAAATTATCCCTATCAGTCTGGAAACTAGCATCACTATACCCTACAACTCTCAAGCCATCACTCCCACAGAGGGTAAGGACCCAGTCCTTAGTCCTCCGTAGGTACTTGAGGAAATTCTTTACCCCAGTCCAGTGTGCCTTGCCAGGGTTCCCCTGATACCTGCTAACCATGCTCAGTGCAAAGGCTACATCAGGTCGAGTACACATCATTGCATACATGATCGATCCTACAGCCGAAGCATAAGGTATTCGACTCATTTCTGCAATCTCAGCCTCAGTGCTAGGGCTTTGTGTCTTACTCAATCTGGCGTTACTCTGGATGGGTAACTCTCCTTTCTTGGAGTCCTGCATGCTGAATCTCTTCAGCACCTTATCCAAGTAGGTACTCTGACTAAGTCCAATTAGTCTTTTACTCCGATCTCTCAAGATCCTTATCCCTAGAATATAGGCAGCTTCTCCTAGGTCCTTCATAGAGAAACACTTCCCAAGCCAGGACTTAACTTCGTGCAGAGTTGGGATATCATTCCCTATGAGTAGTATGTCATCCACATACAATACCAAAAAGCTAACTATACTCCCACTAGCCTTGACATACACGCAAGACTCATCTTCACTCCTAGAAAAGCCAAATTCCTTGACCTTTTCATCAAAGAAAGGATTCCATCTACGAGGTGCTAGCTTTAATCCATAAATGGATTTCTCAAGCTTACACACTTTATTAGGGTACTCGTTGCAAACAAAACCCTCTGGCTGACTCATGTAAACATCTTCAGCCAACTTTCCATTAAGGAAAGCGGTTTTGACATCCATTTGCCATATTTCATAGTCATGAAATGCAGCTATGGCTAACAGAACCCGAATAGACTTAATCTTGGCTACCGGAGAAAAGGTCTCATCATAATCCACTCCAGGAATTTGAGAGAAGCCCTTTGCAACCAGTCTAGCCTTATAAGTGTGTACTTTACCATCCATGTCGGTCTTCTTCTTGAAGACCCATTTGCACCCTACTGTCTTACGACCTGGTACATTTTCAACCAAGTTCCAAACTTGATTGTCATACATGGATTGTATCTCGCTATCCATAGCCTCTTTCCATTTAGCAGACTCGGGGCCTGCCATGGCTTCCTCGTAGCTGTTAGGGTCATCTTGACTTACTAGTGTCTCATCACTAATAAGTGTCTCACCTTCTGCAGTAATATGGAATCCATAGTAATGCTCAGGTGCACTCCTAACTCTCGTGGAACGTCTCAGAGGTACAGATTTGTCAATTGGCTCAACAGGAGTTTCCTCCTCAAGTTGAGGGCTAGAGTTTGAAGTTCCTTCACCGCTTGATTCTTGAATTTCTTCAAGATCAATTTGCCTCCCACTGTCTCCTTGGCTTATAAATTCTCTCTCTCGAAAGACTCCTCTTCTTGCTACAAAGACCACATTGTCACTAGGTCTGTAGAAGAGGTAACCAAAGGATCGCTGTGGGTAACCGATGAAAATACACCTCTCGCTTCGAGGTTCGAGCTTATCATGAGTCTCGCGTCTCACGAAAGCCTCGCAACCCCAAATCTTGATGTGGTCTAGTTTAGGTACTTTACCAGCCCACATCTCGTGAGGAGTTTTGGCAACTTTCTTTGTAGGGACTAGATTAAGAATATGGGCGGCAGTCTCTAAGGCATACTCCCAGAATGAGATTGGTAGCGTAGCTCGACTCATCATGGAACGAACCATATCTAACAAGGTTCGATTACGCCTCTCAGCCACACCATTCAACTGTGGTGTCCTGGGAGGTGTCAATTGTGAGACTATCCCACATTCCCTTAGATAGTCGAGGAACTCTGAACTAAGATACTCACCACCACGATCGGATCGAAGCATCTTAATGTTCCTGCCCAATTGGTTCTCGACTTCCTGTTTAAATTCCTTAAACCTCTCGAAAGTCTCTGACTTATGTTTGATCAAGTAGACATATCCATATCTACTATAATCATCAGTAAAAGTCAAATAATAACGATTAACATCCCTTGTGGCATGTTTGAATGGTCCACACACATCCGTGTGTATAAGGTCCAACAAACCTTCACCCCTCTCACACGAACCTGTGAAGGGTGACTTTGTCATTTTTCCAAGTAAGCATGATTCGCAACTATCATCTGACTTTAGGTCAAACGACTCCAAGACTCCATCCTTTTGGAGTTGGCCTATGCGCTTCTTGCTTATATGTCCAAGACGACAATGCCATAATGATGCTTTATCCAAGTTATTATTAGTAGAATCAATACACAAAACATTATTTCCTAAGTTATCAACAACAGATACAACTTCATACACACCATCACAAGGTAATGCTTTAAAATAAAGAACATTATTAAAGAAAGCATCAATAGAACCAACTTCATTATTAAATGAAAAGGTAAACCCTTGTTTGTACAAAGCATGAAAGGAAATAATATTTCTTGCCATTCCTGGCGAATAACAACACTTATTCAAATCTAAACTAAACCCACTACTTAGCGATAAAGTATAAACTCCAATCTTGGTAACAGGTATAGCTTTCATATTCCCCATGATCAAGTTTATCCTTCCTTGCTCCACATCCTCACTTCTTCTTAGTCCCTGCAAGTCACAACAAATGTGAATACCACACCCGGTATCAAGGACCCAAGAATTAGAATGGGGTGAGTTATTAGAAATGATAGTGTAAATACCTGCATGGTTGGGTTTAGCTTTCCCATCCTTCACATCTTGCTGGTATTTTGGGCAGTTCCGCTTCCAATGAGCTTTTTCATGGCAATAGAAGCATTTAGCCTCTTTTGGGTCAGAAGAAGGACTAATGAAACCTTTCTTGGTTCCACTTGAAGAAGAGCCATCAAGGGTCCGAGCCTTGGTACCCTTCGAGGATCTCTTTCTCTTCCTCCATCGATTCTTCCCAATTGCCAAAACCGGAGTAGAGTTTTGAGTAGGAGTGATAGCAACCGACTCCCCCTTAAGACCTGATTCTGCGGTCTTGAGAAGTCCCTGAAGTTTGCTGAGAGTGACTTCTTCCTTGTTCATGTGATATGTCATGCGGAATTGATCATAGCACGATGGTAAGGAATGCAAAATAATATCTATTGCAAGATCCTCCGGGAAGTTCACATTAAGCTTCAGCAAACGATCCACATACCTTTGCATTTTCTGCATGTGGCTCGTGACGGGTTCTCCGTCCTTCATCATGGTTGTTATCATGGAGCAGATGATTTCATACCTCTCTTGTCTTGCACTTTGATGGTATCTTTCCATCAAATCTTGGTGCATGTCATAAGGGTAGAAATCCTCATAAGACTTTTGGAGTTCCGCTGTCATCGTGGCCGTCATGATGCACGCCACTTTCGTAGCATCCCTTTCATGTGCCCGAAATTCAGCGATCTCCTGAGGAGTTGCAGTGGACTCATCAATCTCCTTAAGCTCCTTGTCAAGGACATATTCTTTGTCCTCGTAGTGGGTAATCATCCTGATGTTTCTGATCCACTCATTGAAGTTGGATCCATCAAAGGTGACTTTCCCACACAAGTTCATAAGGGTAAAGGAGCCATTAGGATTAGAGCCAGAAGCATTGTTGAAAGACATCTGAAGGAAAGAGGACAAGATTAGTTTAGATATAAGAGAGTCCTTAATAAAACACCCAAATGTAGTATTAAGGCTAGGATCCAATCACAATATAATATAACTTAGAAGAGGTATGCCGTAATCTAAGCTATATCATATTTGAAAGGTAGGTGAATGACGATTCACCAATTTCCACCACGAAAACCGCAATATTTTAGTATTAGGTTTTTGAATGGTTCTTAGAAATTCCTAGATTCTTTGAGATTCAATGAACTTTTCAAAGGCATGTTTCAATCTCGAGTGTGCCCTCCAAGTTTTGTGATTGGGATACCGAGGATCACAAAACGAGGTGTGAAGTAACCATGCAAATCACTTGGTACCCTTAAAGTTTATCACTCAATCGATGTGCCGGTTAACCACACACGCTCCATCGATACTATAATAAACCCTAAGTCACCCTTTACCTACCTTGTTAAGTCCAAGTTAGTGTGCCGGTTAACCACACACGCTCCACCAACGACTTAATCAAAGTGTAAAGTGTAATTTCATGGAATAGCACCTTATTCACATTTTTCCTAAAGTAACTAAGATTGGGAATTTAATAAAACATTTAGTTACTTTATAATATTCATCATACTTTGAATGAGAATTAATAAGTCCTTGTCTTACCCGTTCGGCTAACGACCCTCCACCGATCAAGCAAGCGGTGGGTGAGAGTGGACACCCATTAAGTCACCATTTTATAGGCAACAACCTTATACCCACCTTATAGACCGGCTTCGTGAATGAGGCGTACTAGCGGTAAGACGACTCTGTTCTTATACATATATATATATATATATATATATATATATATATATATAATTATTAAATCATAATAATATAAGTATAAGGGTTGAATTTTAACTTTTAAAATTCTAGGGGTTGGAACTAAAGTTTTAACTTAACTTTACTTGTTCCAAAACTTGAGGGCAAGTTTTGTAAACTTTCAAAACTTTTCATTTCTTGTAACTTATGAGTTTAATAGAGTAATAAAATGAGGACTTTTCATTTTTCCTAACTCTTGTGTTCTTTTAATGGTTTTTAATCCAAGAGACTTTTGGTTTTCCATAACTTGAGGACAAGTTATGGACTCCATTAAAACACATTATGATCATGAATTAATCTACCACATAGGTTACAAATAATTCCTATGATCATCTAAACATCATAAGAATATGAATATGAATATGAACACTTTCAAGAATCAAAATCACATTTAATCTTTGTAATTTTGATAACTAGTTGTTGTAAATGAGTTAGAAAAGACATTACACCTTCTAAAACAAGTTTTCAAGTACCAAAACATTTTAGGGTAATGATTCTAATCCATTTCCAGCAACTTAAGTCGAAATTCTGCACTCTATCGACCCTACTCGCCGAGTGCATAAACCTACTCGCCGAGTAGGTTGAAGATACACATGAACTCGACGAGTCCTCCCCATGGACTCGCCGAGTCCATCAGTCAGACAGCAAGATTTTCGACTTTCTTCAACTTTTAAGCACAAATAACAAACAAACAAGCCTAGGCTCTGATACCACTGATGGGTTTTGAGCATTCTAACACTTCCTAAGTGTACATGCAACCCTAATAACCTTGGATCTATGTTTGTCTAATTATCATGCAAAGTTGAATTCCAAGGTTATATTCCTATCTAGCATACATGGGGAACAATTTTAACTTGAATCATAGATAGAATAACTTACCTTGTTGTTGATTGTGTTCCTTGAAACCTTGTGAGCCTAGCACCCCAAGTGTGATGCCTCAAATGCTTCACACAACACCAAATGCTCTTGGAAAGACTCTTGAGATAACACACACTTCTCAAAATCGGCCAAGCCCTCTAGTTTCTTAGTGTTCAACTTGTGTTGCCAATTTTGTGGAGAATGGAACTCTTATATAGTGTTGGCACATCTAGGGTTACACCATGTAAACCCTAATGTATCATGACTCTTCATTTCCATGACCCATGGGTTTGTAACTCCCATGGAGCATCCATGGAGCATCCTATGGGTAGAACCCAACTTGATAATCCATGGAGCCTCTTAGCCCACTATACAAGATATGGATGATTTACATAATCAACCCATATATTTAATTAGTTATCCTTTGATCACTTAATTAATTCCAAATTAATTCTTTGATCAACTAATTAAATAATATTATTAATATATTAGAACTTATAATATATTAATAATCTCCAAGTGTTATTTCTCTCATTTAATCTGTCCAATTGCATGGTGCCATGCAACCCAAATGGACCATGCCGGGTCGGGTCAAGTACAAGCCCGAAATAGTTATGGACTTAGACACCTTATCCAACAGTTATTGCTACATAACAATCAAGGTAATGTATTAAAACCATTCTTATATTAATATGATTACTTGTATGCTAGAATTAAGGTTTATAGTCTTGGATAACTTGCATGTACAATAGAGAAACCTAGATCCAAGCATTAGGGTTTGTATAAGCACATAGGATGTTCTTAGGACCAAAACCCATCACCAACCACATATATTGTCATATAAAGTACATTATTAGCTTCTCATCCAAGATTAGGGGTTTGACCAGGGTCAACGCAAGTCAAAAGTTTAAGTCAACGGCCAATGTTGTCCTTCCACGTCGTGGTGCTCCTTCACTACGTCGTGGTCCCTAAATGTAATACCCGGAATCCAAAAGACTAGTTAAGGAAAGAAAAATGTCAATTAAGAAGCCAACTCGTCGAGTTCAAGGATGAAAACTCGACGTGTTGGAAGGTTGGACCGTGCGTTTTGGAATACCAACTCGACGAGTTGGGGAGGACCAACTCGAAGAGTTGGACTTTGTTTAGAAACCCTAAAATCGGGACTTTACAGCCTATTTAAACACTTTAACCTCCATAGACTAGCCTCATTTACAACCTCCATTGTCCCAAACCCTAGATCTCGAAACCCTAATGCAATGTGTGAGCTTGTGAGTCATTTTTAGAGAAATCTTGTGTGGGTGAAGCTTGTGGAAGAAGGAGAAGTGTGGGGACTCAAGAAGGAGGTTATAGATCCGATAACTTTGTAACGCCCCGACTCTCAGGTATTAGTTTTACAGCTTTATTTTTCATATTGGAAGGTCTACTCGACGAGTTGGATGCCCTGACTCGTCGAGTTGGAACTTTCGGGGCCACATGTTTAAATGACCAACTCGCTGAGTCAGAGATATGACTTAACGAGTTGTCGTTTTTCCCTCTTTTTGTGTGATATTAAGCTTTGTGTTGGATTGTGGAAGGAAGATCTTGAAGTAATAAAGCTTGGAGCAAGAGGAAGGCGGTAGATCTGAGTTCTTCTTCATCGTAGCATCATTTTTGAGGTAACAAGTTGTTACCTTGACCTTCTTCTATCTAGATCTATGTATGTATGGGATTAGGGCCATTTTAGCAATGTTGATATGTTATTGTGGCATTAGGCATGATCTGAAATTGCAACTTCAGATCCAGGCTTATCTTGGTCTGTAAAATCATAAAGTTCCAGCCTTTAGTGAGTTAATACCTTCTTCATCCCTTAGAACCTTTCTTTAGCTTGAATTGGGCCATTATCACCTTGCATGTACGTAAAGTTTGCAACTTTACGTAATAAGTATGACTTAGGAGCTTAGATCTGCATTATGGAGCTTAAATTGACTTAAAGATCGTCTGGATGGAGAAAGTGTTGGATTAGGTGTCTAAGCCCATAACTATTATTGGTATGTACTTGACCCGAGAGTAGCATGGTCCATTTGGTTTGCATGGCACTAGAACAATATGAAGGATGGATAATTGAGAAGAGGTTATTTATGGTTTATTAATATATTATAAGTTATAATATATTAATATGAAATCATATTATTTACTTTGTATTGATCAAGAATTAATTTGGAATTAATTTTGTGATCAAAGAGACTAATTAAATATAAGGGGTTGATTTGGTAAATCATTCATTCTTATAAAGTGGGCTTGTGATCCATAGTTCGTTATGCTAAGCTAAACCTGTTGGATTAGTGTCTAAGGTTGTAACTATATTTGGTAAGTACTTGACCCGGTTGTGCATGGTCCTTTTGGGTTGCCTTCACCATAGCAACTTGACAGGATGATTTGTTAAGAGAGAAGAGATATTATTGTTAATATATTATGAGAATAATATATATAAGGAATAATAATGTTATTTGATAAATATAAGTCATATATTAATTGAGAATTAATTTGGTGACTTAAAGAGGTTAATTGAATAAAGGGGCATAAACTGTCAAATGTGTGATAGTTGTGTTTTGGGCTATGTATCCTTATTGATATAAGGGTGGATGGATTTTAGAGTTAGGAGACCATAAAATTGTCCAAGCCTAATATCTAGGAGGATCTTGGATTGCTTAGGGCCTAAGTTATTCAATTAGGGTTAAAGGTGAAACCTTAGTAGCTCATAGTATAAATAGATCCCTTGGGTGAGGGAAATTGGCACTCATGCAAGGCAAGGAACCCTAGAGCCAATTTATCACCCTCCTTTCTCTCTCTCAAGATCATTCTCTTGCTAGTTGGTGTTTGTAATCCATTAGAGGAGTGACAATTGTGACTCTAAGCTCCAAGAAGAAGAAGTATCAAGAAAGTAATCCAAGGTATTGTTCTAGATCCTAATTCATATGATCAGATTCAATTGTTTACATTAGATCTAGTATTGTAAGGTTTGGATACAATGCATGTTCAATTAGAGAAACCTAGATCCAAGCATTAGGGTTTGTATGTGCACATAGGAAAGTTCTTATGGCTAAAACCCATCAGTGGTATCAGAGCTTTGATTGATTTCTATTGAATTGATGCATTGGTTGATTGCTTGTTGCTTGAAAAGTTCGATTTTTGTGATTCTTCCTGATGAACTCGGCGAGTTCCACTGTGGACTCGGCGAGTAGCTCCAACTCGGCTAGTCCATAGTGGGAACTCGGCGAGTTCAAGCATCAGAAGGAGGTAGTTTCGGGATTTCTTGTTGTTTTTCTTGAGGATACTTGCCTTAACTGTTTTGGGTCATTAAAATCCGATATTAATCAAATATATGAGTATATTCTTGACCAAACAAAAGATAGTTACCAATTAGTTGAATAATAATTTCCTTATATGATAATAATTGATTATTTGAATTGAATTGGTAAATTGTCGTGCAAGTAATATTGAATAAGATCAAATTGAGATAATCTAATTAGTTGATTTATATTATTTGCTATTTTATCTTTATGTTTTGAAAAGTTTAAAACTTGTCCTCAAGTTTTGAAATTTAAGTTTTGTGATTAAAAGTTTAATTTGAATAATTTAAATTTCAAACCCTAGCATTTTACAAGTTTAAAATTCAACACTATACTAATATATTATTACAAGCTTAATATATATATATATATATATATATATATATATATATATATATATATAATTAAAAAGCTAGTCTTACCGTTATTAGGCCTCATTCACGAAGCCAGTCTATAAGGTGGGTATAAGGTTGCTGCCTATAAAATGGCGCTTAATGGGTGTACACTCACACCCACCGCTTGCTTGACTGGTGGAGGGTCGTTAGCCGAACGGGTAGGATAGGGCAACCTTCCTCTCATTAATAAGTATAATGAATCTATATAAAGTAACTAAACATGTTTCATAAAATTCCCAATCTTAGTTACTTTAGGAAAAGTGAATTGATGCGATCCCATGAAATTACACTTTGCACCCTTGCTGAGAAGTTAGTGGAGTGTGTGTGATTAACCGGCACACTAATTGGTTCTAAGCAAAGGTGGCAAAGGGTGATTCATTGTTTGTCATAGTTCGATGGAGTGTGTGTGGTTTACCGGCACATCGAATAGGTGATTGTAACAATGAAGGCACCATGTAAATTTGCATGGTTATTCACACCCGCTTTGTGATCCTCGGTATCCCAGTCACAAACTAGAGGGGCATATCGAGATTTAAACATGCCATTGAAAGGTTCAATGAATCTCAAAGAATCTAGGAATTCTCAATACATTTAAAACTTAAAGGTTATGTTTTTCATGGTGAAGAATTAGTGAATCGTCATTCACTTACCTCCAAAACTATTTGCATGTTGGATCACGACATCCCTTTTCTAATGTGTAAATAATGTTGTTGGGTCCTAGCCCTAAATTTTCATTTTGGGTGTTAATTAGGGACTTAATTCTAATCAAGTTTGTTCCTTTCTATTTATAGATATCTAACGCAAACAACGCTGCTGCTAGCTCATTCACACTAATGAGCCTTTGTCAAAAAGTGACTTTCGATGGATCGAACTTTAGCGAATGGATAAGATACATTCGCATGATCGCACGTTACGAGGACAAGGAGTATGTTCTCGATGAGAAGCTCGAGAAGATCAATCCAGAAACTGCTACTCCCGAAGAAATGACTGTCTTTGAGACCCATGAACGTGATGCAACGAAAGTTCATTGCATCATGATAGCCACAATGAACTCCAAATTCCAAAAGTCCTATGAGGACATGTATCCTTATGAGATGCATCTATACTTGATGGAGAGATATCACCAAAGCGCGAGGTAAGAGCGCTACGAGATCATAACGAATATGTAACATCCCAAAATTCAAGCCCAAAAATTTCATTTTTGATTAATTAATTCATAAAACATTCATTAGAAAATATTGTATAAACACATCATCTCAAAACCAAGTATCATATTTGAAACCCACAACCATGAACAAATGTCATATCAGAGTACAATCCCAGAAAACACCGTGCGGAAAATCATATGTGTGTGTGTGTGATGCCATGCTACACCGCCAGCTCCTTCCCCTTAGATGAAGAGGTACCTGAAACCAAAAACTGAAACCGTTAGCACAAAGCTTAGTGAGTTCCCCCATCATACCACTTACCATACAATACCATCGATATCTTTCAATCGGTAATCATCATCGGTATCTTTCAACCGGTAATCATCATCGGTATCTTTCAACCGGTAATCTTCATCGGTATCTTTCAACCAGTAACTGGGGACTATTCCACCCCCTACCACTATCATACAATAGCAAGATATTGTTGGATAAGGTGTCTAAGTCCATAACTATTTCTGGTCAGTACTTGACCCGACCCGACATGGTCCATTTGGGTTGCATGGCACCATGCAATTGGATAGACTAAATGAGAGAAATAACACTTGGAGATTATTAATATATTATAAGTTCTAATATATTAATAATATTATTTAATTAGTTTTATCAAGAATTAATTTAGAATTAATTAAGTGATCAAAAGATAACTAATTAAATATATGGGTTGATTATGTAAATCATTCATATCTTGTATAGTGGGCTAAGAGGCTCCATGGATTATCAAGTTGGGTTCCACCCATAGGATGCTCCATGGATGCTCCATGGGAGTTACAAAACCATGGGTCATGGAAATGAAGAGTCATGACACATTAGGGTTTACATGGTGTAACCCTAGATGTGTCGACACTATATAAGAATCCCATTCTCCACCAAAATCGGCTACACACATATGAAACAAGAGGGCTAGGCCGATTTCAAGAAGTGTGTGCTCTCTCAAAAGTCTTTCCAAGAGCATTTGGTGTTGTGTGAAGCATTTGAGGCATCACACTTGGGGTGCTAGGCTCACAAGGTTTCAAGGAACATAAGCAACAACAAGGTAAGTTATTCTATCTTTCATTCAAGTTAAAAATTATTCCCCATGTATGCTAGATAGGAATATAACCTTGGAATTCAACTTTGCATGATAATTAGACAAACATAGATCCAAGGTTATTAGGGTTGCATGTACACTTAGGAAGTGTTAGAATGCTCAAAACCCATCAGTGGTATCAGAGCCTAGGCTTGTTTGTTTGTTATTTGTGCTTAAAAGTTGAAAAAAGTCGAAAAACTTGCTGTCTGCCTGATGAACTCGCCGAGTCCATGGGGAGACTCGCCGAGTTCACTTGTATCTTCAACCTACTCGCCGAGTAGGTTCATGCACTCGGCGAGTAGGAGCCACAGAGTGCAGATTTTCGACTTTAGTTGCTGGAAATGGACTAGAAACATTACCCTAAACTGTTTTGGTACTTGAAAACTTGTTTTAGATGGTGTAATGTCTTTGCTAATCCATTTACAACAACTAGTTATCAAAATTACAAAGTTTTAAGTGTAGTTTTGATTCATGAAAGTGTTCATGTTCATGATCTTGATCTTATGATGTTTAGATGATCATAGGAATTATTTGTAACCTATGTGGTAGTTTAATTGTTGATCATAATGTGTTTTAATGGAGTCCATAACTTGTCCTCAAGTTATGGAAAACCAAAAGTCACTTGAGTTAAAACCATTAAAAGAACACAAGAGTTAGAAAAATGAAGAGTCTTCATTTTTTATTACTCTAATAAACTCATAAGTTACAAGAAATGAAAAGTTTTGAAAGTTTACAAAACTTGCCCTCAAGTTTTGGAACAAGTAAAGTCATGCTAAAACTTTAGTTCCAACCCTTAGAATTTTGAAAGTTAAAATTCTATCCTTATACTTATAATATTATAAGTTAATAATATATATATATATATATATATATATATATATATATATATATATATATATATATATATATATATATATATATATATATAAGATTAAAGTCGTCTTACCGCTAGTACGCCTCATTCACGAAGCCGGTCTATAAGGTGGGTATAAGGTTGTTGCCTATAAAATGGCAACTTAATGGGTGTCCACTCTCACCCACCGCTTGCTTGACTGGTGGAGGGTCGTTAGCCGAACGGGTAGTGTCACACCCCAAAACCAAGAACGGCGGAAACGTTCTGGGGCGGAGGACGTCATGTATAGTATCACCACACAGTAAATGTAAATAAGCAAACAACATCATCCATTGCATTAAATATATAATTTTAATACAAGCGTGTTCTGTACAGATATAGACACCAGAATAATGTAAGTCAAAATAATCAGATGAGTCTTGAATGCCCTCCATCTTCTCAAAAGCTGGCCTCGGTACCTGTCTACTGATGACCTGAGAATACAAGTTATTTTGAAAGAGTTTATCAGCTTTAAGCTGGTGAGTTCATTAGTATTTTAGTGTCAATGTTTGTTGTCAAGAACGTTTGAATCTGTCGCAAGTATAAGTTGAAAAATGTATGTAAGTGTTTGAAAGTGTTTGTAAAAGTTTGAATCTCTCAGAAAATCCTATATTTTCTATTAAAGTAACCTTCTACCAAGGCTTAACTGTTTTGTATACTCGTTTGTTGTAAAAGTGTGTAATTTCCCAAGTGTAACTATCATTTAATAAAATATAGTTTGTACATTAATGCTTAAGTGAGGTTATCACTAAAATATGTAATGGGTAAATCAATGTAGTACTGTAGTTTTGTATAATAAGAACTACCGTTGTACTAACTACCTTAAACCGGATTTATATTAAGGTAAAATGTGATAAATTGCACCATGCTATCGACTGGTAACAACGACATAATGAATGGTTGTAATAAAGAAATGACGTTTGGCACCCGCAGACCTGCAGGTCCGGCTGTAGCTAGCTGCAAGGTGTAGGATAGTCAATCCAGTATAGATCTATACGCAAACTCACGCTCTCCCTCCAAGAGAATTCTGGCTACAACTCGGGACATGACATTTAAGGCATGCTCCGATACAGTGGATCACAATTGTTAACGTATTCATGTATATGTAATGTTTCTCATTCTAGTATAATCGTATATGTTCTCTTTCTAGTATAGCTGTATATGTTCATGTTTCTAGTATAGTTGTATATGTTCATGTTTCTAGTATAGCTGTATATGTATGATCCTGTGTTACCCCGATGGTAACTAACTAACGATGTACTGATAAGTATGAATATGGAAGTACTTTTATGTCTATATATGTATATATGATATATAACTAATATTGAAACGACCTTCGGATGGTCACCCGAAATCCCACCAGACCACATCCAAATTGAGACAAAGGAAATAGGGTGGATGGCCTTCCTAAGCCCTTTAAACATTATTTATACATCTATACATATATGGGCATGCAATTGAATATATATAAAAGCATAAATAAGTTTTCATAAAACATTTGAAGCATAAATATTATTTCAAGAAAAGGTCGACTTGATGTCAATCTTTAAAACAAATAGAAGACATAAGTTAATAAAACAGTTTAAGTATAAGAAACATTTGTTTGAATCATAGTTTATAAATAAGTTTGGATAGTAAAAGAGTTTGTAAAACATTTTAAAGTAAAGCAGTTTGATAAACAGTTTGAACGGTAGTAAAAATCTTTGGTTTCCTAGTTATTAATCACATGTGATTAAATGCAATCACATGTGATTGAAGCAATAACTATAAGTATTTGACTTGTATTCCCCCCCATAAAGTATTTAAAACATTTAAAATCATTTCAAAGGTTGATTAAAGGGGTATGAACTCACTTGTGGTGAGCTGTTTGAATTGCAGTGTCGGATACCGTGCTAGGTGGCAAACGGAGACTTGTTTACTCGCACGAGCCTAGTTACCATATAATAAGCATATATATAACTAATTAGCCAAATAATAACTTAGTAAATAAGTCAATACACTTAGGAACATGAAAACACTTTTTATAAGTGTTAAAGGTCCTAATGGTTGCATCTAAGTTGCTACGGGACAAGGCAAAAGGGTTTGAAACATCAAATGGCCTTGCATAAGAGTTCACCACCGAACAAACCCCACCCTTTGGAGTTTACGGCCATAAACTCATGGGTTTATGGCCGTGAACTCCTCACTTGGTGGTTTTGGGTGTTTTAAGGTGTTATCTTGATCCTAGAACACTCCTAGCTTTGTTGGAATAATACATGAAGTAGTTTAAGGCCCTAGAATGCTCCATAGGGGAGTTTACGGCCTAATGTCCATATACCCTAGAGTTTACGGCCGTAAACTCCTATGGGGTGATGGCTTTTAATTCATTTGAGGCACTTGCACATCAAGGATAGCTTCCATGATTTTATGTAAGGCTAATGGGGACAAGAGGCACAATTTGTGCCTTTACTTGGAGTTTACGGCCCAAGTGATGTTCCTTGGCCGTAAACTCCCTTTAAGGGATGTTCTTGATGTCTTTTACTCCCCATTCAAGTCCTAGGTGATCAATGGTAATAGTCTTAAGGCCTTAGGGGTGTTTGGAATGCTTTTTACCCTAGAAAAAGGGGTTTACGGCCCAAGAGATATTCTTGGCCGTAAACTCCTATAACTTAATGATTTTGAAGTGTTTTGATGTCCAAAATAGGTACAATCATTTGAGGGTTAATGTCCTTAAGCTTTAGGGGTAGTTTAGGGCACATTTAGCCCTTGAAAAGGGGTTTACGGCCCAAGAAAAGTCCTTGGCCGTAAACTCCTATTACTTGGGTTTCTTGGATGTTTTCTAGTCTCTAAAGATCATACACAAGGTCCTTAACAAGTTGTCTATCAAGGGAATGGGACTAGGAAGCCTTAAAGTTCCATTTTGGAGTTTACTCCCCAAGAACGTTCTTGGGCGGTAAACTCCCGGATCTTGTAATCTAAACATGTAATTGATGTTATAAAGCATTTAACAAGTATTGAAACACATTTAGAAAAGTAGACTCACAATATGGGATGAAAACCCGAAGATCCGTCAGAGAGAAAATGGCTTTTCTCTATTTGGAATTGTGAATAATGAATTAATTTAATTCAGAAAACTATTTATAGTCCTGGAATATTTTGGCAGAAAATATTTTTATTCCGGATATTGGACTACAATAGTATGAAACTTGGAATGCCCAAATTTCACAAAACCAGGAGCATCCACTCTCCTGATATCACCTTAAACATAAACCCTAATGTACACAAACTGGTTCGGAAAAGTGTGAAAATCACTGAAACTGGACTAACTTCTATTGAATAGATAATGTTCGAACAAATGGAAATTTCGGGTTGTCACAGGTAGGACAAGGACTTATAAATTCTCATTAAAAGTATGATGAATATTATAAAGTAACTAAATGTTTTATTAAATTCCCAATCTTAGTTACTTTAGGAAAAATGTGAATAAGGTGCTAATCCATGAAATTACACTTTACACTTTGTTTAAGTCGTTGGTGGAGCGTGTGTGGTTAACCGACACACTAACTTGGACTTAACAAGGTAGGTAAAGGGTGACTTAAGGTTTATTATAGTATCGGTGGAGCGTGTGTGGTTTACCGGCACATCGATTGAGTGATAAAATTTAAGGGTACCAAGTGATTTGCATGGTTACTTCACACCTCGTTTTGTAATCCTCGGTATCCCAGTCACAAAACTTGGAGGGCACACTCGAGATTGAAACATGCCTTTGAAAAGTTCATTGAATCTCAAATAATCTAGGAATTTCTAAGAACCAATCAAAAACCTAATATTAATATTTCGGTTTTCGTGGTGGAAATTGGTGCATCGTCATTCACCTACCTTTCAAATATGTTATAGCTTGGATTACGGCATACCTCTTCTAAGTTATAATATATTGTGATTGGATCCTAGCCTTAATATTACATTTGGGTGTCTTATTAAGGACTCTCTAAATATCTAAACTAATCTTGCACTTTTTCCTTCAGATGTCTTCAAACAATGCTGCTTCTGGCTCTAATCCTAATGGCTCCTTTACCCTTATGAACCTGTGTGGGAAAGTCACTTTTGATGGGTCTAACTTTAATGAATGGATCAGAAACATCAGGATGATTACCCGCTACGAGGACAAAGAATATGTCCTTGACAAGGAGCTTAAGGAGATTGATGAGACCACTGCAACTCCCTAGGAGATCGCTGACTTTCAGGCACATGAAAGGGATGCTACCAAGGTGGCATGCATCATGATGGCCACGATGACAGTAGAACTCCAAAAGTCCTATGAGGATTTCTACCCTGATGAAATGCACCAAGATCTGATGGAAAGATACCATCAAAGTGCACGACAAGAAAGGTATGAAATCATCTGCTCCATGATAACAACCATGATGAAGGACGGGGAATCCATCACGAGCCACATGCAGAAAATGCAAAGGTATGTGGATCGATTGCTGAAGCTTAATGTGAACTTCCCTGAGGAGCTTGCAATAGATATCATTTTGCACTCCTTACCATCGTGCTATGATCAATTCCGCATGACATATCACATGAATAAGGAAGAGGTCACACTCAGCAAACTTCAGGGACTTTTCAAGACCGCAGAAATAGGTCTTAAGGGGAAGTCGGTTGTTAACACTCCTACTCCAAACTCTACTCCGGTTTTGGCAATCGGGAAAAGTCGAGGGAAGAAGAGAAAGAGCTCTTCAAAGGTTACCAAGGCTCGGACCCTTGATGGCTCTTCTTCAAGTGGAACCAAGAAAGGTTTCGTTACTCCTTCTTCTGACCCAAAAGAGGCTGAATGCTTCTATTGCCATGAAAAATCACATTGGAAGCGGAACTGCCCAAAATACCAGCAAGATGTGAAGGATGGGAAAGTTAAACCCAACCATACAGGTATTTACACTATCATTTCTAATAACTCACCCCATTCTAAATCTTGGGTCCTAGATACCGGTTGTGGTATTCACATTTGTTGTGACTTGCAGGGACTAAGAAGAAGTGAGAATGTGGAGCAAGGAAGAATAAACCTAATCATGGGGAATAGGAAAGCTTTACCCGTCACCAAGATTGGAGTTTATACTTTATCGCTAAGTAGTGGGTTTAGTTTAGATTTGAATAAGTGTTGTTATTCGCCAGAAATGGCAATAAATATTATTTCCTTTCATGCATTGTATAAACAAGGTTTCACCTTTTCATTTGATAATGAAGTTGGTTCGATTAATGCTTTATTTAATAATGTTCTTTATTTTAAAGCATTACCTTGTGATGGCATGTATGAAACAGTATCTGTGGTTGATAACTTAGGAAATAATGTATTGTGTATTGATTCTGTTAATAATAACTTGGATAAAGCATCATTATGGCATTGTCGTCTTGGACATATAAGCAAGAAACGCATAGGCCAACTCCAAAAGGATGGAGTCTTGGAGTCATTTGACCTAAAGTCAGATGATTGTTGCGAATCATGCTTACTTGGAAAAATGACAAAGTCACCCTTCACAGGCTCGTGTGAGAGGGGTGAAGGTTTGTTGGACCTTGTACACACAGATGTGTGTGGACAATTCAAACATGCCACAAGGGATGCTAATCGTTATTATGTGGCTTTTACTGATGATTATAGTAGATATGGATATGTCTACTTGATCAAGCATAAGTCAGAGACTTTCGAAAGGTTTAAGGAATTTAAACATGAAGTCGAGAATCAATTGGGCAGGAACATTAAGATGCTTCGATCTGATCGTGGTGGTGAGTATCTTAGTTCAGAGTTCCTTGACTATCTAAGGGAATGTGGGATAGTCTCACAATTGACACCTCCCAGGACACCACAGTTGAATGGTGTGGCTGAGAGGCGTAATCGAACCTTATTGGATATGGTTCGTTCCATGATGAGTCGAGCTTCGCTACCAATCTCGTTTTGGGGGTATGCCTTAGAGACTGCCGCCCATATCCTTAATCTGGTCCCTACAAAGAAAGTTGCCAAAACTCCTCACGAGATGTGGACTGGTAAAGTACCTAAACTAGACCACATCAAGATTTGGGCTTGCGAGGCTTTCGTGAGAAACGAGACTCATGATAAGCTCGAACCTCGAAGCGAGAGGTGTATTTTCATCGGCTACCCACAACAATCCTTTGGTTACCTCTTCTACAGACCTAGTGAAAATGTGGTCTTTGTAGCTAGGAGGGATTTCTTTAGAGAGAGAGAGAGAGTTCATAAGCCAAGGAAACAGTGGGAGGGAAGTTGATCTTGAAGAAATTCAAAAGTCAAGCGGTGAAGGAACTTCAAAATCTAGCACTCAACTTGAGGAGGAAACTCCTGTTGAGCCAATTGACAAGTCTGTACCTCTGAGGCAGTCCACAAGGGTTAGGAGTGCTCTTGAGCATTACTATGGATTCCACATTACTGCAGAAGGTGATACACTTATCAGTGATGAGACACTGATAGGTCTGGATGAACCTAACAGTTACGCGGAAGCCATGGCAGGCCCTGAGTCAGCCAAGTGGAAAGAGGCAATGGACAGCGAAATACAGTCCATGTATGACAATCAAGTTTGGAACTTGGTTGAGAATGTACCAGGTCGTAAGACAATAGGGTGCAAATGGGTCTTCAAGAAGAAGACCAACATGGATGGTAAAGTACACACTTATAAGGCTCGACTGGTTGCAAAGGGTTTCTCTCAAATTCCTGGAGTGGACTATGATGAGACCTTTTCTCCAGTAGCCAAGATTAAGTCTATTAGGGTTCTGTTAGCCATAGCTGCATTTCATGACTATGAAATATGGCAAATGGATGTCAAAACCGCTTTCCTTAATGGAAAGTTGGCTGAAGATGTTTACATGAGTCAGCCAGAGGGTTTTGTTTGCAACGAGTACCCTAATAAAGTGTGTAAGCTTGAGAAATCCATTTATGGATTAAAGCTAGCACCTCGTAGATGGAATCCTTTCTTTGATGAAAAGGTCAAGGAATTTGGCTTTTCTAGGAGTGAAGATGAGTCTTGCGTGTATGTCAAGGCTAGTGGGAGTATAGTTAGCTTTTTGGTATTGTATGTGGATGACATACTACTCATAGGGAATGATATCCCAACTCTGCACGAAGTTAAGTCCTGGCTTGGGAAGTGTTTCTCTATGAAGGACCTAGGAGAAGCTGCCTATATTCTAGGGATAAGGATCTTGAGAGATCGGAGTAAAAGACTAATTGGACTTAGTCAGAGTACCTACTTGGATAAGGTGCTGAAGAGATTCAGCATGCAGGACTCCAAGAAAGGAGAGTTACCCATCCAGAGTAACGCCAGATTGAGTAAGACACAAAGCCCTAGCACTGAGGCTGAGATTGCAGAAATGAGTCGAATACCTTATGCTTCGGCTGTAGGATCGATCATGTATGCAATGATGTGTACTCGACCTGATGTAGCCTTTGCACTGAGCATGGTTAGCAGGTATCAGGGGAACCCTGGCAAGGCACACTGGACTGGGGTAAAGAATTTCCTCAAGTACCTACGGAGGACTAAGGACTGGGTCCTTACCCTCTGTGGGAGTGATGACTTGAGAGTTGTAGGGTATAGTGATGCTAGTTTCCAGACTGATAGGGATAATTTCAGCTCTCAGTCGGGCTGGGTCTTTACCCTAAATGGAGGAGCAATTTCTTGGAAGAGTTCGAAGCAAGAGACTGTGGCTGATTCAACTTGTGAATTAGAGTATATTGCAGCTAGCGAGGCGGCAAAAGAGGCGATATGGCTGAAGAACTTCATTGGAGACCTTGGAGTTGTACCAGCTATTAAAGAGCCAATGGAAATTTTCTGTGATAGTGAAAGCGCTGTTGCCTTAGCCAAGGAACCAAGGGATCACGGGAGATCCAGACACATCGACAGAAAATACCATTTTATCAGACATCGGATAGAAGAAGGACTCCTCGTGGCAAAGAGGGTATCATCGGATGAGAACCCAGCAGATCCCCTCACGAAGGGACTGACTCAGGTTAAGCATCTCCAGCATGCTCGGAGCATAGGGCTGAAGGATGATATTAGATTTAGTAGTTAGATAACCTAGAAATTTGTAAAGTGTAATTGACATTAGATGATGAATAAAAGGTGTTTTATTTATGAGTAAAGTGTTGCTATCTCTTGTCGATCGTTTACTATATTTCTTTTGCATGTTTTGACTTCCAGAATAATTTTGTTTGGTATAACATATTATTCAAACCTCCACAGTCGGTCATATGTCGGAAGTAGGTATGAATCAAGGCTGTCATGATTGGTTGCAGAGGTCTAAGGTGTTGGACAAGGCTACAACAATCATGAGTGCTCATAGGTTCTGAGCATTGGACTTAACCCACGCTCACTGGAATCACTTCCTGGAATTTATCTCTAGTGATCGTGAGACGGTAATATCATATAAGTCTTCAAACCTAGAGATATGATTTGTTACTTACAAGTTGGTTATGCATTGATTGTACGAAAATGCATTGGTAACTCGATGTTATAAAATGTGCTTTTGTGTATAATTCAATGAATGGTAGAACAAACATATGAGTCGAAGTTTATCTGTTCCTTCTTGGATTAGAAGCTGATATCTGGGCCCCTCGATGATTTTGTTTTGACCTATGTATCGGGCCCGTTCAGGACTAAGTTGATGTGTTAAATTAAGTTCTTTGTCAAACAAATTGGAAATTGAGAAACAAACTGCTGGACAATAAGTAAGACATTGTTCCATGTATTTGTCCGGCTGATATCTAGAACAGAGGATTATATGATCACTTATCTTAAATGGCGTATCAACATCTTCTCAGTTCCGAGAGACCTTGAAAGAGCTACGATTGCCGGTTGGTTCCTGAAGTACTGGAGTTATAGTTATTAGACTTATCCAAGTGGGAGACTGTTGGATAAGGTGTCTAAGTCCATAACTATTTCTGGTCAGTACTTGACCCGACCCGACATGGTCCATTTGGGTTGCATGGCACCATGCAATTGGATAGACTAAATGAGAGAAATAACACTTGGAGATTATTAATATATTATAAGTTCTAATATATTAATAATATTATTTAATTATTTTGATCAAGAATTAATTTAGAATTAATTACGTGATCAAAAGATAACTAATTAAATATATGGGTTGATTATGTAAATCATTCATATCTTGTATAGTGGGCTAAGAGGCTCCATGGATTATCAAGTTGGGTTCCACCCATAGGATGCTCCATGGATGCTCCATGGGAGTTACAAACCCATGGGTCATGGAAATGAAGAGTCATGACACATTAGGGTTTACATGGTGTAACCCTAGATGTGTCAACACTATATAAGAATCCCATTCTCCACCAAAATCGGCTACACACATATGAAACAAGAGGGCTAGGCCGATTTCAAGAAGTGTGTGTTCTCTCAAAAGTCTTTCCAAGAGCATTTGGTGTTGTGTGAAGAATTTGAGGCATCACACTTGGGGTGCTAGGGCACAAGGTTTCAAGGAACATAAGCAACAACAAGGTAAGTTATTCTATCTTTCATTCAAGTTAAAAATTGTTCCCCATGTATGCTAGATAGGAATATAACCTTGGAATTCAACTTTGCATGATAATTAGACAAACATAGATCCAAGGTTATTAGGGTTGCATGTACACTTAGGAAGTGTTAGAATGCTCAAAACCCATCAGATATAAGCACACATTCAGACATATCCGGGTACTGACCTACCCCTTGGTCCTTAGGACCACTATCAGGGAAACTATCCCTATCGTGTAACATATCATACGGATATAACTCATAACCAAACGCATACCAGACCAAGATAAATTATCACAAAGACAATTATCTTCTAAATACTCCTCAATGGTGGGCCGGCATTGTGGCCTTAGACCCACCCCTACTAGAAGGTAACTCACCTCGTAGCTGTTGAACTGTGCAGGAATCCTCTGACTGCTGCCGCTGCTGCTCCGGAAATCCTCCGGCTATAATTCCCAGAAAACACTTAGTCAGAAACTGACATCTACCCTTAGGGTAAAATGACCATTTTACCCCTTGACCAAGTCAAAGTCAAAGTCAACTTCCAGTTGACCTGACTTGCCGAGTTGACTCGCCAAATCGCCGAGTCCCTATCCTTCCATCAAACCTCATACCCGTCTCTACTCGTCGAGTTAGGCGATGAGTCGACGAGTTTTCCTTCTAAATGAACATCGACTGAATCCACACCCGACTCGCCGAGTTGTATGAACAACTCGTCGAGATCATCATCAACTTATACTCATGTCCTGTATTGACTCCCCGAGTTGTATGAACAACTCGTCGAGTTACTCTTCATCCTATGAACACGTTCTGTCCTCGACACGCCGAGTTGATGAACAACTTGCCGAGTACCATGAAGATTGTCTTGGACTCACCGAGTCCGTTCATGCACTCGCCGAGTACCATGAATTCGCAGAACACTTTGCTTAGTCCAGAACGTTGGGTCACTCCCCAGGACTTCTAAAACCCTTCCATACTCAACTGGTCCTTATGACCCTCACTGATATGGGACCAAAACCCTTGGACTCGCCGAGTCCAAGAATGGACTCGCCGAGTCTATCACATCCCTTACTAAGAACTTCGATTTCTGATGTATAACACTTAACCAAATGATAGATCCAGGCCCCTAAACTCGATCTAGCATGTAAAGTTACAAACTTTATGTGCATGCATGGCCATTAGAGCTTAAAAGGCTCTAAAATGGTTCTTTTGTTGCATGGGGCCTTCCTTGGTGCAAAAAGCTGATGGGTTTTAGCCATAAGAACTTTCCTATGTGCGCATGCAAAACCCTAATGCTTGGATCTAGGCTTTCTAATTAAACATGCTTTGAATCCAAGACTTCTAACAACTAATTAGGTTTAAGAACAATACAAAAACAGATCTAGAATCATACCTTTGAATCTCTTGTTTGATCTTGTTGTCTTGGAGCTCTAGAGTCACAATTGTCACTCCTCTAATGGCTTACAAACACCAATTATCAAGGAGGATGATTTGAGAGAGAGGAGAGGGGAGGAAATTCGGTTAGGGATTCTTTATTCTCAATGAAGTTCCGATTTCCCTTTGCCATAGGGTCTATTTATACTTGTAGACTCCTTAAGGGTTACAACTTAAACCCTAGTTGGATAATCTTCTCTTAAAGCAAGCCATATCCTTTCCTTAGATAACCTTGGACGATTTTAGGCTATCCCTAGCTTCTAGAATTCGTCCATCCTCTATCCAATAAGGATTTACAGTCTAAAGTTTAACTATCAAACAATTGACAGTTTATACCCTCTTATTTAATTAATCTCTTTAAGTCACCAAATTAATACCAATTAATTTATGACTTATATTAATCAAATAACAATATTATTATTCTTTATATTATTCTCATAATATATTAATAATATTTATTCTCTCTTAATAAATCATCCTATCAAGTTGCTATGGTGAAGGCAACCCAAAAGGACCATGCACAATCGGGTCAAATACTTGCCTAATATAGTTGCAGCCTTAGACACTATTCCAACAGTCTCCCACTTGGATAAGTCTAGTAACTATATGCACAAGTACAATTTGATTTGAATTCTTAGCTCTCAAAGACGCTGTCAAACTCTGATCTAATCAATCTTGTCCTTTAGATAAGGGATCGTCTAGTCCTCTGTAAGATATCATGCTGACAATTCTATGGAATGATTAGTCAAGCATTTAGGTTTCTCGATCTCTGATTTATTTGACATAGAACTTAATCGAACACATCAATTCAGTTCTGACCGGGCCCGGTACATAAGTCAAATCAAATCATCGAGCGGCCGAGATATCACTTTTACCTTCTTAGGATAAAAGTTACTGATAAACTTCGACTTATATGCATTTACTTATTCATTAACCAACCATACACAACAATGCGTTTTATGACACCGAGTTACTGATGCGTTTTCGCATTATGAATGTACAATCAATTAACAAATAACAAACCATATATCTAGGTTTTAAGACTATATGATATTATCGTCTTGCGATCACCCTTTTTCATCATATTCCATAAGGTGATTCCAGCAAGCACGGGTTTGTTCCAATGCTCAAAACCAGTTCATAAGCACTCATGAACATTGCATCAATCTTTTGCCATGTCTAATACCATTTAGACAATCTACGCACCAATTCACGACAATCTTCATTCATATCTACTTCCAACATATGAACGATTGTGGACAATTTGAATAATTCGATTATTCTTAATAAACTCAATTATTCTGGAAGTCAAAACATGCAAAAATGAAACAACAGTTAAACAATTAACATAAGACAGTAACATTACTTATAAATAAAACTCCTTTATTTAATCATCAAATGTTAATTACATTTATCTATTACACGTTTCTACTACTATCTAATCTATGCTAATATCATCCTTTAGCCCAATACTCCTAGCATGCTGCAAGTGCTTAACCCTACTCAGTCCCTTCGTAAGCGGATTTGCTGGGTTATCTTCTGATGATATCCTCTTCACTACGAGTTGTCCTTCTTCTACATGATGTCTAATAAAGTGATATTTTCTATCGATATGTCTTGATCTACCATGATCTCTCGGTTCCTTGGTCAAGGCAACCGCTCCTTCATTATCACAGAAAATCTCCATGGGCTCCTTTATGGCAGGTACAACTCCAAGATCACCGATGAAGTTCTTCAGCCATATTGCCTCCTTCGACGCTTCGCTCGCTACAATGTACTCTGATTCGCACGTTGAATCAGCTACGGTTTCCTGCTTGGAACTTTTCCAAGTCACTGCTCCTCCATTCAGGGTAAAGACCCAGCCCGAATGCGAACGGTAGTGGTCCCTATCGGTCTGAAAGCTGGCGTCACTATACCCTCGCACCTTCAATTCATCACTCCCCCAAGGACTAAGAACCATTCCTTTGTCCTCCGAAGGTACTTAAGGATGTTCTTCACCGCAATCCAATGGGCTCTGCCAGGGTTCCCTTGATATCTACTAACCATGCTCAAAGCAAAGGCTACATCAGGGCGAGTACAAGTCATAGCGTACATGATTGAGCCAACTGCGGAAGCGTATGGTACTTGGCTCATTTCTGCTATTTCAGCTTCGGTACTCGGACTTTGAGTCTTACTCAACTTGGCATTACTTTGTATCGGTAATTCTCCCTTCTTCGAGTTTTCCATACTAAAACGTTTTAGTACCTTCTCTAAGTAAGTGTTCTGACTAAGTCCAATTAGTCTCTTACTTCTTTCTCTTACTATCCTTATTCCCAAAATGTAAGAAGCCTCTCCGAGGTCCTTCATAGCGAAGCACTTCCCAAGCCAGGACTTAATCTCCTGCAGAGTCGGGATGTCGTTTCCTATGAATAATATGTCATTGACATATAGAACGAGGAAGCTTACTATACTCCCACTGGCTTTGACATATACACAAGATTCATCTTTGCTTCGTACAAATCCAAACTCTTTGACTTTCTCATCGAAGCAAAGATTCCATCTGCAAGACGCTTGCTTAAGTCCATAAATGGACTTCTCAAGCTTACACACTCTATTCGGATGCTTCGGATCCACAAACCCCTCTGGCTGAGCCATGTAAACATCCTCAGCCAACTTTCCATTAAGGAAAGCGGTCTTGACATCCATCTGCCAAATTTCATAATCATGAAATGCGGCAATCGCTAGCATCACTCTAATAGATTTTATCTTCGCAACTGGTGAGAAGGTCTCATCATAGTCAACTCCGAGAGTTTGAGTAAAGCCCTGCATGACCAATCGTGCTTTATATGTGTGTACGTTTCCATCCACGTCGGCCTTCTTCTTGAAGATCCATTTGCACCCAACGGTCTTACGTCCGGGCACATTATCAACCAAATTCCAAACTTGGTTATCATACATGGATTGGATCTCGCTATCCATTGCCTCTTTCCATTTTGCAGACTCCGGGCCTGCCATGGCTTCCTTATAGCTATTAGGTTCATCAAGGTTTATTAGTGTACCATCACTAATATACGTGTCCCCTTCGGTAGTAATATGAAAACCATAAAACTAGGGTTGAACTCTAACTCTATCGGAACGTCTAAGAGGTAAGGATTCGTCAATCGGTTCAACCGGAGTTTCCTCCTCGGGTTGAGTGCCAGCGGTAGAGGTTCCTTCATCTATCGACTCTTGAATCTCTTCAAGTTCGATTTGCCTCCCACTGTCTCCTTGGCTTATGAGTTCTCGCTCTAGGAAAACTCCATTCCTCGCAACGAAGACAACATTGTCCTTCGGTCTATAGAATAGATATCCAAAGGATTTCTGCGGGTAGCCGATGAAAATACATCGCTCACTACGAGGTTCGATCTTGTCGTTAGTATCTCGTCTTACGAAAACCTCGCAACCCCAAACCTTGATATGTGCTAACGAGGGAGCTTTCCCTGTCCATATCTCGTGAGGTGTTTTGGCAACCTTCTTAGTAGGGACTCGGTTAAGGATATGGGCGGCAGTCTCTAAGGCATACCTACAAAAAGAGATTGGTAGTGAAGCACGACTCATCATAGAGCGAACCATATCCAATAAGGTTCGCTTACGCCTTTCTGCCACACCATTCAACTACGGTGTCTTAGGAGGCGTCAATTGTGAAACTATTCCACACTCCTTGAGATAATCGTGGAACTCAAGACTTAGGTACTCTCCTCCTCGATCGGATCGAAGCATCTTGATTTTCCTGCCCAATTGATTCTCCACTTCATTCTTGAACTCTTTGAACTTTTCAAAAGTTTATGACTTTTTCTTGATCAAATAGATATACCCATATCTACTATTGTCATCGGTAAAAGTCACGTAGAAGCGGTTCCCATCCTTCGTGGTTGATCTAAACGGTCCATATACATCGGTATGTATTAGGTCCAATAGACCCTCACTCCTTTCGCAAGTACTTGTGAAGGGTGACTTAGTCATCTTTCCAAGTAAACAAGACTCGCACGTGTCATCTTCCCTAAGGTCGAATGACTCCAACACTCCATCCTTTTGGAGTTGGGCTATGCGTTTCTTGTTGACATGTCCAAGACGCCAGTGCCACAAGGATGCTCTATCCATACTATTGGAAGAATCTATGTTCAAAACATCATTTCCTAAGTTATCAACAATCATAACAGTTTCATATATTCCATTACATGTTATAGCTTCAAAATAAAAGACACCATTTAGATAAGCTAAAATAGAACCATTCTCATTATTAAAAGAAAATCTAAAACCTTGTCTAAACAAACCATGAAATGAAATGATGTTTCTAGCCATTTCTGGCGAATACCAACAATTGTTCAAATCTAAACATAAATTATTCCTAAGCACTAAAGAATACACTCCAATCTTGGTCACAGGCGACGATCTTCTGTTCCCCATGATTAGATTGATCCTTCCTTGCTCCACATCCTTACTTCTTCTTAGTCCCTGCACATTAGAACAAATGTGATAACCACAACCGGTATCAAGAACCCAAGAAATAGCATGATTAGAATCGTTAGATTTAATTGTGTACCTGCGAAAGATGGCTTGATCTTTCCTTCGTTGATGGCTTGCAGGTACTCTGGGCAGCTTCTCTTCCAATGTCCTATCTTATGGCAGTGGTGGCACCCTGCCTCCTTCGGGTTAGGGCAGGGCTTAGCAGGATCAACTTTGGTCCCACTAGAAGAGGCACCATCTCGGGCTTTAACCTTGCGATAGTTCTTAGACGAAGCCTTCCTCTTCTTTCCCTTCCCTTGACCAATAGCCAAGACAGGAGCAGCGGGTGGATTGGGAGTTGGTGCAACAGACTTGTCTTTGAAGTTGCTCTCAGCGACCCTCAAGAGACCTTGGAGTTTGCTTAGGGTGACCTCCTCTTTTTTCATGTGGTAGGTCATCCTAAATTGATTGTAGCTCGGAGGCAAAGAGTGAAGCACCATGTCGATCACCAAGTCTTCCCCGAAGTCAACATTTAACTTGCGAAGGCGGTCGACATACCTTTGCATCTTTTGCAGGTGCACGGTAAGAGATTCTCCATGACCCATCTTAGCGGAAATCATGTTAGTGTAAATCTCATAACACTCTTGTCTCACGTTTTGGTGGTATCTCTCCAATAAGTCTTGATGCATCTCGTACGGGTACATGTCCTCATAGGACTTTTGGAATTCGGAGTTCATGGTGGCTATCATTATGCAATGTACCTTCGTTGCATCGCACTCATGAGTTTCAAAAGCGGTCATTTCAGCCGGAGTAGCGATTTCAGGGTTAATTTTCTCGAGTTTCTCATCGAGGACATACTCCTTATCCTCATAGCGAGAAATGGTGCAAATGTATCTTATCCATTCGCTAAACTTCGTTCCATCGAAAGTGACCTTTTGACAAAGGCTCATCAATGTGAAAGAACTAGCAGCAACGTTGTTTGCGTTCAACATCTACAAATAGAAAGGACAAAGATAGATTAGAATATGAATCCCTAATTATCACCCAATAAAAAAATTAGGGCTAGGATCCAACAACAATATTTACATATTAGAAAAAGGATGCCGTAATCTAACATGCAAATAGTATGAAGGTAAGTGAATGACGATTCACTAATTCTCCACCATAAAAAAACTAACTATAAGACCTAAATGTATTGAGAATTCCTAGGTTCGGATGAGATTCATTGAAACCATTCAATGACATGTTTAAATCTCGATATGCCCCTCTTGTTTGTGACTGGGATACCGAGGATCACAAAGCGGGTGTGAATTACCATGCAAATTCACATGGTGCCTTCATTGTAACGATCACCTATTCGATGTGCCGGTGAACCACACACGCTCCATCGAACTACGATAAACAATGAATCACCTTTTTCCACCTTTGCTTAGAACCAATTAGTGTGCCGGTAAACCACACACGCTCCACTAACATCTTAGCAAGGGTGCAAAGTGTAATTTCATGGGATTGCATCAATTCACTTTTCCTAAAGTAACTAAGATTGGGAAATTTAAAATATGTGTAGTTACTTTGTATTTCCTATTATACTTTTAATGAGAGGATGAGGTTGCCCTATCCTACCCGTTCGGCTAACGACCCTCCACCGATCAAGCAAGCGGTGGGTGTGAGTGTACACCCATTAAGCGCCATTTTGTAGGCCGCAACCTTATACCCACCTTATAGATCGGCTTCGTGAATGAGGCCTACTAACGGTAAGACTAGCATTTTAGTTATACATATATATATATAAATATATATATATATATATATATATATATATATATATATATTAATCTTGTAATATTATATTAGTATAGGGTTGTATTTTAAGCTTTTAAAAATCTAGGATTTGAAATTTAAATTGTCTAAATTAAAACTTTTAATCACAAAACATAAATTTCGAAACTTGAGGACAAGTTTTAAACATTTAAAACATGGAGGATCAAATAACAAATAATTTTTTTAATTAACAATTAATTTCCTAATTATCTATATTTGATTTATTAAAGATTTATTGCAAGATAATTACCAATTGAATCAAAATAATTAATTAATTATCATATAAGGAAATTAAATATTTTATTAGTTGATAAATATCTTTAATTATATCAAGATTATAGTCATATATATATCAAAAAATCGGATTAGGGTTGATCTAATATGATTAAGGTAAGTTTCCATAAGATAATCATGAAGAAATCCCAAATCTGGCCTTTCCTGACGCTTGGACTCACCGAGTGCACCAAGGGACTTGCCGAGTCCACTATGGAACTCGCCAAGTCCATGACTCAGAAACAAAAAAAATCGAATTTTGCAGTTAAGTTTCAAACAAACAAGCAACAATTTAATAGAAACCAAGCTAGGCTCTGATAACACTGATGAGTTTTAGCCATAGGAACTTTTCTATGTGCGCATGCAAAACCCTAATGCTTGGATCTAGGCTTTCTAATTAAACATGCTTTGAATCCAAGACTTCTAACAACTAATTAGGTTTAAGAACAATAAAAAAACAGATCTAGAATCATACCTTTGAATCTCTTGTTTGATCTTGTTGTCTTAGATCTCTAGAGTCACAATTGTCACTCCTCTAATGGCTTACAAACACCAATTAGCAAGGAGGAGGATTTGAGAGAGAGGAGAGGGGAGGAAATTCGGCCAGGGATTCTTTATTCTCAATGAAGTGCCGATTTCCCTTTGCCATAGGGTCTATTTATACTTGTAGACTCCTTAAGGGTTACAACTTAAACCCTAGTTGGATAATCTTCTCTTAAAGCAAGCCATATCCTTTCGTTAGATAACCTTCGACGATTTTAAGCTATCCCTAGCTTCTAGAATTCGTCCATCCTCTATCCAATAAGGATTTACAGTCTAAAGTTTAACTATCAAACAATTGACAATTTATACCCTCTTATTTAATTAATCTCTTTAAGTCACCAAATTAATACCAATTAATTTATGACTTATATTAATCAAATAACAATATTATTATTCTTTATATTATTCTCATAATATATTAATAATATTTATTCTCTCTTAATAAATCATCATATCAAGTTGCTATGGTGAAGGCAACCCCTGGATTAGGCTTTTGATCTTCTAAAAAACAGCTAGGGTTATTCTCTCTTAATAATATTTATTCTCTCTTAATAAACCAAACTCGAATCCTTCAGTCCCCTCTTGATCCTTCTACGCTCTTCCATCTTCCTTGAGATCAAAACTCACAAGAATCACTCAAAAAGCCTTAGATCTTCTAAAAAACAGCTAGGGTTTGCTATGAGGAGTGTTTGTGAGCATAAAGGGGGAAAGGAGGCTGCATAAGGTCGTTTAAATAGGGTGTAAACCCCTGGATTAGGGTTTTTGTCGAAACAGCGGCTACTCGCCGAGTCCGGGACCCGACTCACCGAGTCCACAGCTCAAACCCCGCGCCTCATCCCGCTTCTACTTGGCGAGTCAGTCCTTCGACTCGCCGAGTCCAAGGCTAAAATGAAAAAATAAATGAATATTTAACAACAAAATACATACCAAGAACCAGGTGCTACAAATCTCCCCCACTAATTTTAGACTTTGTCCTCGAAGTCTGCCGCTCGATCCTGAAATAGCTCGGGGTAGTGCTCCATCATCTCACTCACCAGCTCCCAAGTCCACTCCGACCCCTTCCGGTGCTGCCATTGCACCTTTACGAGTTCTACTCTTTTGTTCCTCAGATCCTTTGACTTCCGGTCAAGGATCGCTACAGGCCGCTCGATGTATCATCTACTAGGCACTTTCGCAGCTGAGAGACGTGGAAAGTGATGTGGATCTGACTGAGTTCGGCTGGCAGATCCAGCCGATACACCACCTTGCCCACCTGGGCTACAACCCTGAACCGTTCGATATACCTTGGGCCCAACTTGCCTCGCTTCCTAAATCGGATGATGCCCTTCCATGGCGATACCTTCAGGAGAACCATATCCCCGACCTGGAATTCCGAGTCTGATTGACGCTTATCGGCGTAATTTTTCTGCCGACTCTGAGCAGTCTGAAGCTTGCTTTGGACCTGCTGAATCTTCTTTATCGTATTGAGCACTACCTCGGTGCTCCCCATGACTCTCTGACCAACCTCACCCCAACATATCGGGGTCCTGCACCTCCTCCCATACAACATCTTGAAGGGAGGACAGTCGATACTCGCATGATAGCTGTTATTATACGAGAATTCTGCCAACGGGAGGTAGGTAACCCAACTACCTCCGAAATCTAAAATGCATGCCCGCAACATATCCTCCAGAGTCTCGATGGTCCACTCGCTCTGGCCATTCGTCTGCGGGTGAAAAGCGGTGCTAAAATGCAGACGAGTACCCAGCTCGTCATGAAACTTCTTCCAAAACCTGGAAGTAAACCGCACGTCTCTGTCTGAAATCACCGAAACTGGCACTTCGTGCCGCGACACCACCTCCCTGATATAGATATCGGCCAATTTCTCGGCCGAGATGCTCTCCTGAATCGGAATAAAGTGGGCGCTCTTGGTCAATCGATCGACGATGACCCATATCGAATCCATCCCCCGCGCGGTCCTAGGAAGCTTCATGATAAAATCCATCATAATATCCTCTTATTTCCACAGCGGGATACCTAACGGCTGCATCTTGCCGTGTGGTCTCTGATGCTCGGCCTTGACCTTCCTGCAGGTCAAGCACCGCTCCACGTACCACGCCACATCCCGCTTCATGCAGGGCCATTAGTAGTCCAAACGAAGATCCCTATACATCTTCGTCGCCTGGGATGAATGGAGAATCGGGATTTGTGCGCCTCCTTCATGAGGACCTGGCGCACGCCTCCATGTTAAGGGACCCACACCCTATGGTGAAGAGTCAATAACCCTCGGCTATCATAGTCGAAGGAGGAAACCTACCCCACAATCCGCTTACTCTTCCGATGTTCCTCCTTCATAGCCTCCTGTTGAGCCTCCCGGATACGCTCCAGTAGCGGAGTCACCACTGTCATCCTTAGACAGATATCCCTGATCGGTGCTGCCTTGTGGCTAAGCGCATCGGCCATGACATTTGCCTTCCCTGGATGGTAGAGGATGTCACAATCATAATCCTTCACCACATCAAGCCACCGATGCTGCCTCATATTCAGATTTGGATGGTCCATGAGATACCTCAAACTTTTGTGGTCCGTGTAAATCGTACAACGAACCCCATATAGGTAATGACGCCAAATATTGAGGGCGAACACAACAGCCCCCAACTGCAAATCATGCGTCGAGTAGTTCGCATCGTGAGGCTTCAGCTGCCTCGACGCGTAGGTGATGACATGCCCTCTCTGCATCAATACCGCTCCCAAACCTGCGATGGATGAATCGCAGTACACAACAAAATCCTCCATGCCCTATGGCAGAGCTAAGATTGGCGCCTAGCACAATCTCTGTCTCAGTGTCTCGAATGCGGCCTGCTGCTCAGGCCCCCAGCGATACACCACCGACTTCTTAGTCAGTCGGGTGAGCGGAACTGCTATATTGGAGAAGTCCTGAATGAATCTCCGATAGTAGCCTGCCAATCCTAGAAAGCTCCGAATCTCAGATGGAGACCTCGGAACCTCTCAACTCATCACGGCCTCTACCTTGGCCGGATCTACCGAAATCCCGTTCTGGTTGACAAGGTGCCCAAGAAACTGCACCTCGCGCAACCAGAACTCACACTTGGAGAACTTAGCATACAAGTTCTCCCTCCTCAAAGTCTCAAGAACCTTCCGCAGATGCTCCTCATGTTGCTCCCGCGTCTTGGAATAAACCAAGATGTCATCAATAAATACTATCACAGACCGATCTAACATCGGTCTACACATGCGGTTCATGAGATCCATGAACGTGGCAGGAGCATTGGTGAGCCTGAAAGGCATCACCACAAACTCATAATGGCCATAACGCGTCTGAAACGCAATCTTCTGCACGTCCTCCTCTCTGACCCTCATCTGATGATACCTTGAAAGCAAATCAATCTTGGAGAACCAAGATGCTCCCTGTAGCTGGTCAAAGAGGTCATCAATCCTCGGGAGTGGGTAGCGGTTCTTCACCGTTACCTTGTTCAGCTCTCGATAATCTATACACATCCGATGCGACCCGTCCTTTTTCCTCACAAACAGAATCGAGGCTCCCCAGGGTGAACTTCTCGGTCTAATAAAACCCTTGTCTAACAGCTCCTGTAGCTGTGTAGACAACTCCTGCATCTCAGGAGGAGCCAACCGATACGGTGCCTTGGCTATTGGAGCTGCACAGGGAACTAGGTCGATCCTGAATTCCACATGTCGTTCCGGAGGTATCCCAGGCAACTCCTCGGGGAATACGTCCGCAAACTCCCGTACCACAGGTACATCGTCCACCGTTACCCTACCCGTTTCCCGGGTATCCATAACATACGCGACATAACCTGCGCAACCCTGCTGGAAGTAGTGCCTAGCTCTCACTGTTGAACATAAAGCTGGTCCTCGCTGTGGCCTCTCGCCCTGGATCACCAGCTCTCCCCTGCTTGGGGTCCTGACCCGCACCAACTGCTGCGTGCAGTCGATCACTGCCCCATTAGGGCTAAGCCAATCCATGCCTATAATCACCTTGTTCCCACACAATGGAATGGGAACCAGGTCTACCAAGTAGCGCTCCTCAAATAACCTCATCACACAATCTCGAAATACCGTCGATGCCCGCACCGAACGGTCGTCGGCAATCTCTACATCTAGAGGGCAATCCGACATGCCCGAAGAATCGGAAAATCTCTTGCTAAGTGCAAGAGACACAAATGATCGAGTAGCGCTCGAGTCAAACAATACCAGAACCGGGATGCCGTTCACATGGAACGATCATAAACATAGCACATATCAATAACACATTCACAACAAGAAAAGATCAGAGGGACATAATCATACCCGTCACCACATCAGGTGCACCGCGTTTCTCCTCGACTGTCAGCTTAAATGCTCGGCTCTGCACCACTGGAACCTCTGTCTTGACCTTCCGGCCATCAGTAACCCACGCTGTCGTTGAGACCGGCGCCGCCGCTGGCATTGATGCTGACGCTGCTGTCAATCTCGGGAAATTGGCCCTTTTGTGGCCCCTCTGATTACAATGGAAGCAAATCAGGTCTGTCATCTGTACCGTAGGGGCGGGGGCAGTAAAATCCCTGCCAAAATGCCCCACCTTGCCACACTTATAGCAGCCTGAACCCGGCCCAGTGCGACAAGCTCCCTCGTGTGACCGACCGCATTTCCCACAGTGGTCCCGTCCTGCCTGGCCTTTCGGCCTACCATCAGATCTATTGGGCTTCTTCCCCGAAGCCCCGGTCGTCAGCCCCTCCACTGCCTTCCTCTTCTGGACATGCTCCGGATCAATCTCCCTCTCCCTAGCCCTGGCAATCATGGAATCCAAGGTAGGGCAAGCTGAAAAACTAACATGCTCCTGAATGTCAGCTCGTAACATGTTGTGGTAGCGGGTCCTCCTCATATCCTCATCACCCGCATACTGGGGCACCAGCAATGCCCTCTCCCAAAACTTGGCGGTGATCTCCGCCACAGTCTCTGTAGTCTGCCTCATATACAAAAACTCCCTGGCCAGCCGCTGAAGCTCCACAGCTGGCGCAAACTCCGCCCTGAATCTGGTCACAAAGTCCGACCAAGTCATAGCCTCAACATCCGAGGCTCCCAATGAGTCACCAACAGACTCCCACCAATCCCTAGCCCTGTCTCGCAAGTATCCTGCTGCATATCTCACCTTCGACCCCTCTGGGCAGAAGCTCGTCAGCTCCGCATACTCAATGTCTGCGATCCATCTCCTAGCAGCAATCGGGTCCTTCACCCTATGGAAATCTGGCGCACCACTTCCACGAAAGTCCTTAAAGGACAGTATGTGCGTACCCACCTGGCCAGACGCCATATCACTCCTGAATGACCGGAGACGATCCTCCATCAGCTCAACAATCCCCTCCTTGATCGACCCGAAGATGATAGGGGTTAACTCAAGGATGCCTCTCGTGATGTCAGACGCGCTGAACTCGCGTTGCCCGTCATCAACCTGCTCGGATCCCGAACCCGAGCCTGATCCTGATCCCGATCCGGAACCTCCTGCTCCAAGTCGTGTGGTCACCATACTGGAAATACACGCATAAAGGTCAGGATCATACATATACTCAAGAGATCTAACACACTCTCCGAGGTTCCCGGTTTCATCTAAGCCCTCCTTGGTTCGAGTACGGGTCTTCTGCTTTCAGTAGTACGATTCCATACTACCTTCCACATCTACCCGTGCTTTCTTCAAGGATTGCTTCGACTTCACCAGGTCCCTTAACCAATACCCCTTTTCACTAACCTCATCCTAGGCTTCCCTAGGGTACTCTCCGACCTACCCTCCGCCATCAGTTGCACCTGGAGCCCCTACCGTTTCCACCTAACTAACTTGCAGATACTTTTACATATCCGCTCCTTAGTTAGTTGGAAATAGCCAGAACCCCCATAGCACAAAGCAAGCAGCATTCATGCATCGAGTACCCAAATCAGGCATAACCTATACATGCCATCCTACTGCTGACTAAACAACCCTAACATACAGCTCATAAAATAGGCATATAAGGCATCCTCGTAGATCCTTAGCCCTAACTAGCATGCGATTATCAGAATCGTATATCAGGCACACAAGGCATCTTCCTAGACCCTTAGTCCTATTCTATCATGCAATTCTGAATCAATCCCTGTAGCATAACATAACATGTATGGGTATCTTGGGGAAAACTTACTTGAGCTCGGCCAGTCTAATGCATCACACACCTTGTCTTTCGTAAAATCCTTCCGTTTAGATTTTTAGAAAACCATTTTATTGTAAAAAAATCTTTTAGCCCCTTAGTTTGAGTCCAGACACCCCCGAGGGCGTGTCTGAATCCCTCAAACCAGGGCTCTGATACCAACTTGTAACATCCCAAAATTCAAGCCCAAAAATTTCATTTTTGATTAATTAATTCATAAAACATTCATTAGAAAATATTATATAAACATGTCATCTAAAAACCAAGTATCATATTTGAAACCCACAACCATGAACAAATGTCATATCAGAGTACAATCCCAGAAAACACCGTGCGGAAAATCATATGTGTGTGTGATGCCATGCTACGCCGCTGGCTCCTTCCCTTTAGATGAAGAGGTACCTGAAACCAAAAACTAAAACCGTAAGCACAAAGCTTAGTGAGTTCCCCATCATACCACATACCATACAATACCATCAGTATCTTTCAACTAGTAATCATCATCGGTATCTTTCAACCGGTAATCATCATCGGTATCTTTCAACTGGTAATCATCATCGGTATCTTTCAACCAGTAATCGTCATCGGTATCTTTCAACCGGTAATCGTCATCGGTATCTTTCAACCGGTAACTGGGGACCATTCCAACCCCTACCACTAGCATACAATAGCAAGATATAAGCACACATTCAGACATATCCGGGTACTGACCTACCCCTTGGTCCTAAGGACCACTATCAGGGAAACTATCCCTATCAAGTAACATATCATACGGATATAACTCATAACCAAACGCATACCAGACTAAGATAAATTATCACAAAGACCATTATCTTGTAAATACTCCTCAATGGTGGGCCGACATTGTGGCGTTAGACCCACCCCTACTGGAAGGTAACTCACGTCGTAGCTGCTGCTGCTCCAGAAATCCTCCGGCTATAATTCCCAGAAAACACTTAGTCAGAAACTGACATCTACCCTTAGGGTAAAATGACCATTTTACCCCTTGACCAAGTCAAAGTCAAAGTCAACTTCCAGTTGACCTGACTCGCCAACTCGCCGAGTCCCTATCCTTCCATCAAACCTCATACCCGTCTTTACTCGTCGAGTTTTCCTTCTAAATGAACACCGACTGAATCCACAACCGACTCGCCGAGTTGTATGAACAACTCGTCGAGTTCATCATCAACTGATACTCATGTCCTGTCTTGACTCGCCGAGTTGTATGAACAACTCATCGAGTTACTCTTCATTCTATGAACACGTTCTGTCCTTGAATCGCCGAGTTGATGAACAACTCGCTAAGTACCATGAAGATTTTCTTGGACTCACCGAGTCCGTTCATGCACTCGCCGAGTACCATGTATTCCCAAAACACTTTGCTTAGTCCAGAACATTAGGTCACTCCCCGGGACTCCTAAAACCCTTCCACACTCAACTGGTCCTTATGACCCTCACTGATATGGGACCAAAACCGTTGGACTTGCCGAGTCCAGGAATGGACTCGCCGAGTCTATCACATCCCTTACTAATGATGGGTTTTAGCCATAAGAACATCCAATGTGCTCATGCAAACCCTAATGCCTAGATCTAGGTTTCTCTATTGTACATGCAATTCATCCAAGACTTTAACCCTAGTTCTAGCATACAATTAATCATATTAACATGTGAAAGGGTTTTTAGATCTTACCTTGATTGTTATGTAGTAATAACAATCTCAAATCTTCCTTGTAATGACTTTAGAAAGCTTAGAGTCACAATTGTCACTCCTCTAATGGTTCACAAACACCAAAAGCAAAAGGATGAAGAACAAGGAGAGAGGAGGCTGCCCAAAACGTGTAGAAACCCTAGAGGAACTCTTATTCACGTTTTTTTAGGCTTAAGGGTACTATATATACATGTAGGCTATTAGGGTTGTCAACTAGGAAACCCTAATCTGACTGCTTAAGCCCTAAGCACACTTCAAGCGCACCTCTGTATCGACTGAATCACTCTAAGGGTCTAATCGGTGGAACCGGTGAACCGATTGGTGCGGAAAAGAAAAGAGGGCGGCCCCTCCATGGACCCTTTTAGAATATCCGTTGGACGATTTCTAATGGGTTTCCCCATAGAATTCGTCCAACCTATTATTCCAAGGTAATCGATAGCCCAAATGCAATTATCTTATAATTAAAGTTCCAGTCCCTTAAGTTTAATTAATCTCTTTTAGCCACAAAATTAATTATCAATTAATTCTTGACTAATATTAATTAAACAATATGATTTCTCCTTTAATATATTATTCTCATAATATATTAATAAATCATAATTAATCCTTTCTCTCCATAATTCATACTATCAAGTTGCTTTGGTGAAGGCAACCCAAAAGGACCATGCACCATTGGGTCAAGTACATACCAAAATAGTTATGGACTTAGACACTAATCCAACAGTCTCCCACTTGGATAAGTCTAATAACTATTCTGCGTATGACTTCAGATCCTGATCTGCAATCGTAGCTTTCAAAAGCCGCTGTCAACTCTGATCTTATCAGATACGCGTCCTTTAGATAAGGGATCATATATTTCTCCATTCTAGATATCATATAGACTGAGACATGGATTTAAATCATTCTCTCTGTCTATGTGTTATTTCTTGATTTCCGATTTACGAGGACTGACAACAGACTACAATTGAACACATCAAATTAGTCCCGGCTTGGCCAAGCGCTTAGGTATCATCACTAAATCATCAAGGGGCCCAAAGATATCGCTTTCATCCTACTTTGGATAAAAGGAACGGATAAACATTGATTCAATGCTTGCTTGTACTCACTCACCGAATCACACACAACAATATGTTTTATGACACCAAGTTACTGGTGTGTTTACATATTATCAATGTGTAACCGACTTGCAAGATACAACTCACACATCTCGGTTTCAAGAATATAAGATGTTATCGTCACACCAATCACTCGTGATAAAATCCATGAAGTGATCCAAGTGAGCATGGGTTTAATCCAATTCTTAAATCATATTCATAAGCACGCATGAACGTTGCATTAAACATTTGCTTATGTCTAATACACTTTAAAAAATCCACACACCAATTCACGACAGTCTTCATTCATACCTACTTCCAGCATATGAACGATTGTGGTCTGTTTGAATAATTTGATTGTTCAGAATCAATTTAATTATTCAG